>NW_007727421.1:221048-249556 GCF_000696425.1 Galeopterus variegatus | reverse complement strand
GGGCACAACACCGAGGGTTGCGATCCCGTTGCCAGTCCCCAGTACGGGCGTGACACCGAGGGTTGCGATCCCGTTACCGGTCAGTAAAAAAGACAAAAAAGGAAAAAAAAAAAAGAAAATAATAAAGCTAATGAAAAGATTGGTACAGACACTTCACAATTATATGAAAAGATTATTATTCAATAGGGAAATGCACATTAAAACCCAATGAAATGCCGCTGTATACCTATTAAAATTTAAAAGGTCAAGTGTTGATGAGGATGTAAAGGAACTGGAACTCTTACACACTGTATGAAATGGTACAAATAGTTTGGAAATCAGTTTGGTAATTTCTTTTAAAAGTAAACTACCAGCCATTCCATTTCTAAGTACTTACTCAAAAGAAAGTAAAGCAGATGTCTGTAGAAAGACTTGTAACTGGAATGTTTATAGTAGCTTTATTTATGGTAGCCAAAACCTGGAAATGGCCCAGGTGTTTGTCAGCAAGTGGACAGATAAACACATTGTAGTTTATCCGTACAATATAAAGCTACTCTGCGATAAAAAGGAATCAACTATTGATACTCACTACAGCATGGATGCTTCTCAAAATAATTATGCTAAATGAAAGAAGACAGACAAAAAAGAATGTGTGCTATATGATTGCACTTATATAAAATACTAAAAAACGCAAACTAATCTCTAGGGACTGAGAACAGATCAGTAGTTGTCTGGGAACAAGGCATGGCAAAAGAAGGGGCAGAAGGGATGATAGAAAGTTCTCAAGGAAGCACCTGGGAGAATGAAGGATACATTCAGTATATTGATTGTGGTGATGGTTTTGCTTAGAAAGCAGACCCTCAGAGGTTCCAGATGGTGGTATTTTCAGACAGATAACTATGCTGGCTTACTGTGTTAAAAGAAACATGACTAGGTAGAAATTTTTGTGAAAGAATTGGAAACTATACCAACAAAAGAAAAAAACTAAATGAAAATTGTAGAACTGAAAAATAAAATAGTTACAATTAAGACCTCAATGGTCCTCCACCTGGAAGTGGGCAAGAAGCACGTTTGGGGCCCGAGGCAGGAGCTGAGGGCAGCATCCCCCACCTGAGCAGGCCAAAAGCACCACTTCTTTGTGGGTGGCCCACCACAGCCACCACCACAGCCATGGCTGCTGCAGCAGCTCAACGTGACAGCAGTAGCCACAGACACTGTGCAGGTGGCCACCAGACACTAGACTGCATTGACACAAGGAGAGTCACCAGCAGAGATTGGAAATTTCTCTTTAATTAATTTAATTAAATTAAGGAGATTCCTCCTTAATGCCCATTCCAGAGGAGTAGGAAAAGCAACTACTCTACTAGATGACCAGACATCAATGTAGAGACACTAGAAATATGAAAACCCAAGAAAATATGACACCACCCAAAGAATATAGTAATTCCCAAATACCAGAACCTATAGAGCAGGAAACCCTTGAAATGACTGGAAAGTAATTCCAAAAAACAATCTTAAGGAAACTCAACAGAGATATGGGAAGACTCAGTTAGACAATATAATGAAATGAGAAGAAAAATCCCGGATGTGAAGGAGGAAATTTACAAAGAGATTATACCTTAAAAAAGAATGTAGCAGAACTCATGGAACTGAAAGAATCACTCAGTGAAATGAAAAGCACAACCGATAGCTTAAGGAACAGTAGAACAATCAGAAGAAAGAATTTTGATCTTGAAAATAGTCTTTTCTAAATATCAGGGGGGAAAATGAAAGGAAAAAGAATTTTAAAAAATGAAGAAAATCTAGGAGAGCTAACAGACAACCTTAAGCACACAAATATTTGAATCATGGGTGTTCCAGAAGGGGAGGAGAAAGGAAAAAGAAAACCTATTCGATGAAATAATAACAGAGAACTTCCCAGTTATAGGGAGAAATACAGACCTTCAGATCCAGGAGGCTCAAAGATCCCCAAACAGATTGAACCCAAGAAGATCCTCTCCAAGACACATCATAATCAAACTTGCAAAGCTCTAAGACAGAGAGAATCTTAATTTTTTTATATTTATTTTATTTATTGAATCAAAATCGCTTATACATATTTTTGGGGTTGAACATTGAGATGTGTTGATTAAATCAATATTACTAGCATATGTATTGCTACAAATCGTAATTATTCTTTATGCCCCTTGACCAACCTCTCCCCTTCCCTCATTCCCTCCCCCTCCCCCCTCTAATTGCCCTAGATTTCTTCTCTCCTTCTGAAAGAATAATGGTTACTCTGTTAACTTGTTGCCTAGGCGATCTGTCCAATGCTGAGAGATGTGATCAGGTCCCCCAATATTATCATAGAGCAGATGCTTCTTCTGTTACTCTGAAACGGGTTTTGTGGAAAGAGACATCCTCTTCTATCCTTCTCGTAAAGCTGTGTTTCATCTCCTTTTACAGTTCTTCAAAGAAATGCTTCAGGAGTTGATCCCAGTGATTTAAAATTTTCATGGAAAGCTCTGCTCTTGTCTGCAGTCAATCTGGGCACAACAGTTCTGCACCAGGGAGCAGAAAATTTGCTCAAGTATAACTTTTTCAGTTAGAATTGTCTAAGCTGAGCCAGCTGAGATGTTTCTGGTGTTAGCTATTATTTCTGCTGTTAATTATCAGTCCTCTTTACTTAGGTCACAAACGAGATTAATTTTTTCCTCACAAACTGATGTTGATGGTCTGCTACTGTGGGCTTCACGTTTAACTTTTGTGGAAAGAGACATCCTCTTCTCTTTTTCTCTGCTAGTGACACTTGTGTGAATGTACTCCAGTGGTTGGCGGACCATCTGCATGGTGGCTGTGGCATCTAGCCATTTTTGCAGCAGCCATGGTTATTGTGGTGGCTGTGGTGGGCCACCCACATGAATGTGCTGTTTTTGGCATGCTCCTTGACACTGGCGGTATGCCTGGTTGTGGGGTATGTTTGGTCTCCTTCTCCATGCCTCTGGTCCCTGGGCAGACCCCAAGGCGCTGGCGCCATGTGCCTGGTTGTGGGAGAGGGGTCCAGTCCCTTTCTCCATGCCTCGGGTCCCCAGGCAGGCCCTGAAGCACTGGCATGGTGTGCCTGGTTGTGGGAGAGAGGACCATTCCCCTTCTCCTTGCTCCGGGTCCCTGGGTGGGCTCCGAGTTGCTGGCATGTTGTGCCTGGTTGTGGGAGAGAGGTCCAGTCCCATTCTCCATGCCCTGGGTCCCTGGGTGGGCCCCAAGGCGCTGGCTTGGTGTGCCTGGTTGTGGAAGAGAGGTCCAGTCCCCTTGTCCTTGCCTTGGGTCCCCAGGCAGGCCCCGAGGTGCTGGTGTGGTGTGCCTAGTTGTGGGAGGGGGTCCAGTCCCCTTCTCCATGCTTCAGGTCCCCATGCTGGCCCCGAGGCACTGGCGCAGTTTGCCTGGAAGTGGGAGTGGGGTCCGGTCCCCAGATCCACGCCTCCGGTTCCCAGGCAGGCCCCAAGGTGGTGGTGGTGTGCCTGGGCCAGAACTAATTTTTTGTCCTTTGTTTCTAACACAGGGGAACTTCCTGTGGGAACCAGTACTTGAGCTGTGTGGTTGTTTAAATTGGTACTTTGCTGCTGTTTCCCTAGGGAAGGCCTTTTGTGCAGCTCAGGGGTTAATGGTTGACCTTATAGGTACTCGCAGCTCTCCAGAGACCTGGTGGATCTGTGTTCTTTAGAATCTCTGATCTGGGCCTGAGTTTCTTCATCAAACTGCACCCCATGCAATTCTGCATTCCTGACCAGTCTCCTCTGAGTGGTCCTGTGCTGATTGAGGGGCAGATCAGCTGTCCTTTCTGTGTCCCAGTGTTCCCTGGTGGGCACGTCTCCCCCACTGCCCGTGCTGCAAACACTTCCCATGGGATGGGTCCTGCGCTGGTCCCTTGCGATGACTCACTGGCCTCTGAGTGGCTCCCTTTTTTCAGTTGTTCTGGCTCCTCGCTCCTGCGTGGTTCCATGGGAACACTATCTGTGGTCTTGCCGTCCTGGGGGCCGCCAAGGCCCTCTTCTCTCCTGCCGCCTCCAAGTAACTCCATCTGAAGGGCACAGCTGCAGCTTCCGCCGGCTCCTGCTCCATGTGCTCAGCAGCTCCAGCCTTAAAGCAGCCATGACCTGAAATGCTCAGAGCAGCTTTTTCTTTCTCTCATCGTAGTTTCTCCCACCTTTATGAGCTCCGTAGGTCTCTCCTCCTCTTCCCCTGAGCTCCAGCGGCCCCGGCTTGGCTGATGTTACATTTTTATAGTTGTAAATTTGGTTGATTTGTGGGAGAGAGTGACGCTGTGGACCGTCTATTCCGTCATCTTGATTGGATCTCCCCCCAGAGAGAATCTTAAAAGCAGCAAGAGAAAAGTGTCAAGTCACCTGTAAGGGAGCCCCTGTCAGACTAACAGCAGACTTCTCAACAGAAACTCTACAGGCCAGAAGAAAAATGAATGACATGTTAAAAATACTAAAACAGAAAAACTGCCAGCCAAGAATACTGTACCTAGCAAGGCTAGTCTGCAGAAATGAGGCAGACATAGTGTGTTTTCAAGACAAACAAAAGCTGTGGGAGTTCACCACGCCACGACCAGCCGTACAAGATATCCTCAAGGAAGTCCTGCATCTGGAATCCAAAAAATGATAATCACTACCATGAATACATAGAAAGAGCAAAACCCAGTGGTTTAATTAAGGGTCTTTTATTTCTCCTTTAAGTTTTGTCAGTTTTTGCTTTGTGTATTTTTAAGCTTTGTTAAAAAGTTCATATGAATTTAGAATAGTTTATATCTTCTTATTGACATTATTCTTTTGTCATTTCTAGTAATATTTCTAGCATTGAAACTTAAGGCTAGATAGCCTCTGTTGTCTCAGATAGCACTACAGAGTGCTCTTGGTCATTGTTTGCATGGTGGCTTTTTTCATCTTTCTAGTTTCAACCTATGTCCTTAAATTTATAGTATGTCTACTATACACTGCATTTGTCTGGGCTAAAAATAAATGTATAACTAAATGTCAGGATTTCAACTTTAAAAAAAAATTTTTTTTTAATGCATGGATATCTTGTCTTCCAAACAAACAAAAACCCAGTAAATTCCTAATAACAGTTCCTTCTGTTGTTGTAAATTGTCCATTTAGCTTTGCTATTTCCTGACATCTCTCTTATTCTCTTGTAATTTTGAATTTTTATCCATTTTCATTAAAGTACTGAATTTACTACCATATAGTCAAGATTTATAATGCCTTAATTTAAAAAAAAATTTATTCTCTAAATCATAATCTTGATTTAATATGAATTTTTCTGTCTTTTGGACTGATGCATATATTTAGCTTTATTTTTTTCTGCTTAGTTTTATTTTTTGCCTTTTCTAATTGTAGTTTGATATTGATTCTTTGCTCTTTTTGTAAATTCCTTCAGATAGATTCCTAATTGTTTTGACTTCTTTCCTTAGTAATATAGACAGTTAGAAAAAAAAACTTTTTAAGAGGTTGATTTTCCGTAAGGCGGTTCCCTGACTTTTAGAAGGTTATTAGTTGAAATATTCTTCTTGTAGGTATATGTGTATGTTCATTCCTGCAGTTGTGAGTAGATCCTTTTAAGTGTTGCCTTCTGATTTCCAAACTCAGTAAATGATTTCATTACATATAACTATTTGAATAATAATGGCAGGAAGCACAGACAAGAGACACTGGAAAGGGGACCGTGCCCAGAAGAAGGAAGTTGCTACCTGTTGCGATTTTGTGCCTGCAGAGATATAATAGCTAGGAAGTTAGTTACCACATGAAAGGGCAGGTGAGGGCCGCTGCTCCGTGAGGTGTAGCACTGAATTCAAAGTCAAGGGGCTGTGTGTAGGCCTGGCCCAGGAGGGAGAAGGTTCTAAGGGGGCAGCAGTTATTATGGTGCTGCTCATTCATAATGGATAAGAGTGACCAAACAGGAAACTGATTCTGCACACACAGGCCAGGATTTGCCAACAGAGCTTACACACACAGAAGGCAGCAGACTGGTATCATTTTCAGGGAAATGGGCCAGGCTCAGTGTCCACAGATAGCAGGGAACAAGTGGGTCGGAAAGTCCCAGATGATCTGGGATAACAGTGACAAGATGGTGGCCATAGTGGTGGCTACTGTCACTGGCACAACAGTTTTATAACTCTTCTCACTTTACAGTTGAGGAAGCAGGCTCATCCAGGCTTTAAATAACTTATCCAGCCAGGCCGACACAGCAGGTAAGCAGCAGAGCCCTGACTCTCACTAGTCCGTCGAAGCCTGCAGCCTTTCTGCTCTGCCACGTTGCCTGGGATCTAACAGGCACGGACAGACTCACACGTGCTTAAATAACGGATACTGTAGGGTTATGGCTGCTGAACCTGGGACAGAGGTTGTCTTTTTTTCAGGTCTGGTTTTTCCGTACTTAATGTGTGTTAACAAGAACTGGCAGGTAAATTTTGGCAGGTAGAGTAAGCTTGGGCCTCCCAAGCTCCTGTCACTGAGATGATTATAATTCTAATGCTCTTCTACGTAGTTCTCTGCACCTGTGCTAGAAATGACGTTTGTAAGTTTATGGAGCAGAGTGAGGACTGAGGTAGAGACTCTTTCCAAATTGTGAATCACGGGGCCTCCCGTGTGGTTGTCCCACTTCCTGGTCCATGTGAGGAACTCACAGACCTCCTGGCACGCCCCATGCAGTAAGCTCTACAGCCTATGCAGGCACGCCACCTGGTTGTGGGGGACAATGTTTTTACATTTGTTCTTATCTCGCCCTCCTAGAATTTATTCTGTTTGTGCATGCTTTTTGATGTTCGTAATGTACTGGTACAGCCATTTCTGTATATACCTTATAAATACATATAAACAAGAACAAAAAGACCTCAATGGATGATTTGTACACGGCTGAAGAGAGAATTAGCAAACTAAATGGCAGCTCAAAAGAAAATACTTAGGGCCGAGCCCGTGGCGCACTCGGGAGAGTGCGGTGCTGGGAGCGCAGCAGCGCTCCCGCCGTGGGTTCGGATCCTGTATAGGGATGACCGGTGTGCTCACTGGCTGAGTGCAGTGCGGCTGATCTCAAAAAAAAAAGGAAAAAAAATACTTAAAGTAAAATAAGGATAATGAAAATAATGGAAAATAGAAAAGAGGAGCTAAGAAATATAGTGGTTCCAGTGAGGTGGTTGAACACACAATGTAATTGGAGTCTCAGAAAGCAACAGAATGAGGCAAAAACAAGTTTGAGAACATGATGCTGAGAACTGAAAGGCATTAAGCCACTGACTCAGGAAGTCTCCAACTCTGAAAGTAAAAAAAAAAATCCACACAAAAATATATCGTAGTTAAAGTACTGAAGACCAAAGATACACAGGAAAATACAAAGGATGATGGATTAAAACAAGAACAGGTCTTGTAAAGGAGCAGCCGTGGTGTGGACAGCTCCCGGCTGCGCACAGACAACGTACACAGCAGCCGAGGAACACAGCTGCCCTCACAGTGCTGCAGAATCAGCACCAGCCGCAGATCCTGTTGATAGGATCCTGCTAGAATGAAGATGGAATAAAGACGAAAGTTTTCACCACCTGCTCTTCTCGACTCAGGAAATACTAAACTGAATGCTTGTAGACAGAACAGTGACCCCAGATGGAAGGTCAGAACGCAGCTGGGAATAAAAACTAATGGCATTATAAAATATGGGTAGATCTAAATGAGTACTGACTGTATGAAAAGATAATGTCTTCTGAGGTTTAAGATATAAGTGAGGGAAGGTACCTGCAGTATGTACAACCACAGATGATTCTTACCCAGCTGCATGAGGAACTAACTCATTTGTAGGAGCTCTTATAAATCAAAAAGAAAAGAATTAAAACTCAATAGATAAATAGGCAAGAGGCTTGGACAGGAACTCATTAAAGAAGATATCCAGATGGCCAGTACACATGAAAAGGCGCTCAATTTAATTAGTCGTCAGAGTAATACAAATCAAAACCACAATGACATATCCTCCCACACCTGTTGGCATGGCTATTATCAAAAAAAACAAAAGACAACAAATATTGACGTGGCTGTGGAGTAAAGGGAACCCCTGTACACTGTTGGTGGGAATGAAAATCAGTATAGCCATTATGGAAAGCAGTATGGCAGTTCTTCACAAAATTAAAATAGAATTACCATATGATCCAGCAATCCCTCTTCTGGGTATATATTCAAAAGAATTGAAAGCAGAGCCTGGAAGAGAGATCTACAGCCCTGTGTTCACTGCAGAGCTGTTCACAATAGCCAAGACACGGAATCAACGTAAGTGTTCATCAAGGGATGCATCAAGAAAATGTGGTGTGTGTACACAATAGAATTCTACTCGGCTTTAAAAAGGAATGAAATCCTGTCACTTGCATGCATGAACCTCCATGACATTATGCTAAGTGAAATAAACCAGTCACAGGACAAATATTGCACGATTCCACTTCTTTGAGATATTTAAAATAGTCAAACTCACAGAAACAGTAGAATGGTGGTGGCCACGGGCTGGGGGGCAGAGTGGGGGAAGGGGAGTTTCCGTTCAGTAGGCGTATAGAATTCTACTCGGCTTTAAAAAGGAATGAAATCCTGTCACTTGCATGCATGAACCTCCATGACATTATGCTAAGTGAAATAAACCAGTCCCAGGACAAATATTGCACGATTCCACTTCTTTGAGATATTTAAAATAGTCAAACTCACAGAAACAGTAGCATGGTGGTGGCCACGGGCTGGGGGGCAGAGTGGGGGAAGGGGAGTTTCCGTTCAGTAGGCGTAAGGTTTCAATTATGCAAGCTAAGTCTAGATCTGCTGTTCAACATAGTGCCTGTAGTTAACAATACAGTATTATGCACTTAAAAATGTGTTGAGAGTGTAGAACTCATGTTAAGTGTTCTTATCAAAATTAAAAAACAAACCCCAGTGAGACCCTCTTAAACACCCCCAGGATGACTTGAGGAGGGTAGGAAGCCCCAGGAGTGTTCGGAGACTGCCAGTGGGAGGGGAAACTGGCCCCCACCTTGGAAAGCAGCTTAGCTTCCTCACCTGCAGGCTGAGCTGCTCTGGCTGCGGCTGCACCCTGGGTGTGCACCTGGCAGACATGGCACACTCACACTCCGTGTGCGTTAGTCATGGTCCCAGGCTGGCAGTTACCCAGTGTGCACCAGCACCAAGTGGGCATGTGCATCATGGTGTGGTCACACAGACACACACAACATGAGTGCATCTCACAAACATAGTGTGAGAGAGAAGCCAGACAGCAAGGAATCAGTAGGGTACTGTTGCATGACAGGATGTTCAAAATTAGGCAGAACTGGACTGTGGTGTTCAGAGAGACACATGGTACAGCCATGAAGAAAAACAGACGATGACATGCTTATCAAGGTCATTTTACCTTTGTTGGGGTGGGCTGCAAGGTGAGTCTGGGGGTGTAAGGAAGTCTTCAGGGGCCTCATCATCTCCCCAGACCCACCTTGGTTTTCACTTTTGTTTTGTGTGTTTTGTTCGTGTTTTTTAAAAAGACACAGTTTTTTTGCTGGATTTTTGGCGGCTAGCTGGCACAGGGGTCTGAACCCTTGACTGTGGTGTTACTGACTGAGTTAACCAGCCTGTTTTTTAAAAGGAGAAATGGGCTCAAAGGCCAAGTAGGTCTAGGTACAGTGTATCCCGTGTCCTCCTCCCAGATGGCCCCAGTCGCCATGAGCACGTTAAAGGCTCCACAGGCTCCTGAGTAGGGTGCTGTTGGGCTTTGTTTTATTGTTTGGATTCCAGGCTCCTCCCAGGACCATTTACCAGCCCTGGCAGGGTCCTGGCGTCCTGTGCTTCTGACTGTACCAAAGACTAGGTGTCTGACTGATTGGAAGATTCGGGGTTCCTGTTCAGTCCTGGGCGTGGAAGTGTATACAGCTCACTTCTTAAACACTTTAATTTTATAAATTCATTTTTCAAGTTTGTGTGGATTGGGCCAGGGCAAGATAGACGAGTCATATTTTTATGAGCTCACCCAGCAGGTGAGCAGATGGACGAACGGACAGTAGGTAGCAGGTTGTGCCCGATGGGTCCAGGCTACGGAAAGCACAAAGCAGGGTGGGCGGTGCTAGTTTGGCCACAGGGGCACTGTAGGAACAGAGACCTGGAGGGGAGCAGTTGCTGCTCAGAGACCTGTGGACGGCGTTTGGGGAGACCAGCGCGGGCAGGCAGGAACGAGGAGTGTGGGGAGACTGAAGCCGGTGTGCTGGGCTATGGCCAGGTCGTGAAAGGCATCCTTCTAGCCAGGGAAGAGACAAGTAAATAGGACCTAAGTAGGCTGGTAAAAAGGCATTTCCCATTTCTTCTAGATCCAGCAGCTTATCCAGACCAGCGGCTCTTGAAGGAGCTCCCCACCTTCCTAGCTGGCCAGCGGCTCCCGAGCCAGGCAGGCCCCAGCAACCCTCCCAGTGGCGCACCAGCCCCGTCGTCGGCACCATCCTCCCCTCTCGTGACTGCTCCGCCCCCCGATGTGGCAGCACCAGCCACCATCACTGTGCCAGAGCCAGTGTCAGGGACTGCCATCCAGGCAGGGGGCCCAGGGACTTCTCAGGGGAGCCAGGGACTCCCAGCTAGTGAGCATCACACCCCCCAGCCACTAGCAGAGACTCACGATGCCGAGCTGGCTGCGCAGCCCCTCAGTGTAGGCCGAGGACCTTGTGCCCCTCCTCCGGAAGCCTCCCACTACCCCTCTTGTTTGGGGGAGCCCACCTCAGCCAGGGAGGCCAGTGCCCCAGGGGAACCCCTGTTGGCTCTGGCACCTGAGCCCAGCCCCCCCAGTGGGGCCCCACAGCCTTCCTTGGCCCAGCTCCCACCCCAACACCCCACCGCTATGGGGGCCATCAGCCTGGCCGCCCCCCAGCTCCCGAGCCCACCCCTGGGGCCATCTGCACCCCCACAGCTGCCCTCGGCCCTGGAGTCAGATGGGGAAGGGCCACCCCCCAGGGTGGGCTTTGTGGACAGCACCATCAAGAGCCTGGATGAGAAGCTGAGGACATTGCTCTACCAGGAGCATGTGCCCACCTCCTCAGCCTCAGCCGGGACCCCTGTGGAGGTGAGCGACAGAGACTTTGCTCTGGAGCCCCTGAGAGGGGACCAACCCCGTACCGAGGCCTCCGGGGGGGATCTGGCCCTACCCCCAGCACTGAGCGATGCCCAGCTGCCCCAGCCCTCGGTGAGTAGCTGGTCTTGTCCCAGAGGTGCTGTCTGGGGCAGAGGCCAGAGCCCGGTGGTGGGTGGAAGGGTCCTTCCGCCCACAGTGACCCATCCCTGCGTGCCTGACTCACCCACACAGGTTTTACAACAAGCAGTCCCTGTTCAGGGTCTTGCATGTGCGGTGTCATGGGTGCGTGGAGTTCCTTGTGACCGGGCCCTGCAGGGAGGAGCCAGGCAGGGGAGGGCAGCACCTGAGACAGGCTGCGTGCAAGATGTTGGCAAGTGAGGCTCACAGCCCTATCCTTTTTGTGTTTCTTCCTCCAGTTGGAAAAATCAGAAACGACCCTTGCTCAAGGGGGTACAACGGAGCAGGAGCAGGGAGCGTCTTCACCAGTGACAGGTAACAGCTCAAGGTGTCACCAGCCTCCCTTGCCCCAGAACCTTCTACATCTGCATTCTTACCCTTTACCTTTACCTTTAAGGGATCCTTTAGCAGCTAGGGTGGAGGCCAGACACGGCAGGAGCCCGTCATGACTTAATTAAAACCCACTGAGTCCTAGAAAGAACCACATGCTCATGCTCCACGGAGAGTCCCCTCTGTGGAAATGGATGAAAGTCCCAGCTGTGGGTGCTAGGCTGTTGTGGGGGCTGTGTCTTGGCCCCCCTGGCTCTCTGATGACTGAGTGTCTGAGCATGTTTGAGAGGCCATCCCCCACTCCTGTGTTTCTTCAGCAAGGTTACAAGATACCCACAAAGTACCCATGGTTATTTTGGCTAGAGCATAGGGGTGGGGTGGGGGATTTGGCAACTCCTGGGACACTGCCGAGCCAGGGAAATCCCTGCGGACCTGACACAGGCGCTTCCGCTGTGGCTCTGCCTGTGGTGCATCTCTGTGGAAACTCATGCTCTGGGTCTCATTTCATTATCTGAATGACTGAGTCTCCCTTCTAAGATGCAAGGTTCCCTGTCAGCCTGGAATTTGTTGGGATATCGGCAGGATAATCTGGATCCAGCTGAGCCTCATGACAGAAACCTCAGTGTGCGTCAGTGGCAGGTCGGACCCCGAAGTTTCAGGCCGTATTTGCAGAGTGAGGGGAGTGGTCTGGCTGGACTCTGGCTGACCCTGGGGGCAGCTGCATTTATTTCTGGATGCCACGCTTTAAGAGGGGTTAGGGCAGCTAGCACTGGGATCAGAGGCTGTGCCCATGAGGAGCTGGTGATATTTCGCCTGGGGAAGATGGGAGACCTTTATTTCTGGATGCCACGCTTTAAGAGGGGTTAGGGCAGCTAGCGCTGGGATCAGAGGCTGTGCCCATGAGGAGCTGGTGATATTTCGCCTGGGGAAGATGGGAGACAGGGCAGAAGCAGGACAGTGTCCAGGGAAAGGGTGAGATTGGGCAGTCGTGTCTGAGTGCCTGCACCCTGCCACGCACCGGGTGGCCCTTGTCACTCCGTCAGATTCTGACCTCATACTGTGAGATATATCCTGTGGGCCCCTTTTGCAGATGAGAAAAGTTAGCTTTAGGAACTTGCAAGTTATGTAACTTGTACTCCAAAATCCACACTCTTCCCACAGTGCAGAACTTGTGGGGGAACCTCCAAGGAGACTGATTGTAGTTTGGAAAAGGCGAAACTTCCTGGTAGGCAGAGCTGTTTAGGAACAGAGGGAGTGTGATTGGTAGTGATCCTCCCATCCCTGGAGGTATGCAACAGAAGTTGGATGATCCCCACCCACGGGGATGTGAGAAGGAGAGCTGAGCATTGCCCATGGGTCAGGGGGATGCGTGACAAAAACCAGACTGGGTCTCCACAGGAATCTGATTGTCGGATAGATTTTCTTGTGAGTTCCCATGTGGGATGTGCAAAGGACACACAGTGCGCTCATGTGTGTGTGGTGGCCCATCTCCCTGGAGGCTCTGTTGGCTCCTGCTGCTGTCCCCCGTGGCACACAGGTCCAGCTCAGCCCTGCCTGCCCGTGAGTTTCTTTTGCTCTGTGGGGGTCTTGGCTCTGGCAGCTTGCTCGGCTTCTCGTTGGCTTTTACAGCAACCCTGCAGAAGTCGATTAGAAATATGCCGTGCCCCACTCCCTATATGGAGAACACCAAGGCAGGTGCACTGGGTGTTCCCCGGTCACCAGCAGAGCAGGGCGGGAGATCAGGCCTGTTGATCTGCTCCGTGAGACTCTTCTAAAGCTGGAAGACATCGGGCAAAGCTGGGTGCTGGCTGTCAAGCTGTGCGGGCATGCCCAGAGCTGACACCTCCCTCCCCTGGGGCTGGGACATCGCGGTTTCTTTTTAGTTTGGCGAGCCTGTGTCCAGTGACTCCGGGGACGAGTGCCTGCGGAGGAGGCCCCCGGTGCAGAAGGAGGCATCCCTGTCTGGCGGCAGCAGTGCGGCCACCGACTTTGTCAAGAAGGCCACTGCCTTCCTGCACAGGTCCTCACGGGCCAGTTCACTGGGTCCAGAGACACCCGGCAGGGCCACTGTGAAGGTCCCCACCATCAGCGTGACCTCCTTCCACTCACAGTCATCCTACATCAGCAGCGACAATGACTCAGAGTTCGAGGACGCTGACATAAAGAAAGAGCTACAGAGTCTGCGGGAGAAGTGAGTCTAGCCCCTGGGACACTCTGACCCCATCAGTCCATTGCTGTCGCCTCCTGGGTGTGGGGAAAGCCTGTGAGACATGGTGAAAGTCCCAGTCAGGCAGCATGCACTTGGAGCTGCAGCGTCAGGGTGACAGGGCACTGACCAGGCTGACTTAGACCTGTCCTGGTGGCCTGCGTGTGTCGTCCAGGCCGGGCAGCCCCCACTTGCCATCTCTCTGGGGCCCAGGCCTCCCTCCCCACTGGCGGCTCCCTACGGTGGCCCTCAAGGGGATGCCTCAGGGTGTCACTGAGACATGTGCCTTCCCCTCTCTCTGTCTCTTTCTCTGTCTCTCTGTCCCTCTTTCTGTCTCTGTCTTCTCTGTTTGTCTTTGTCTCTCCGTGTCTCTCTGTATCTCTGCCTTTCTCTGTCTGTCCCTCTCTTGCTCCCTCTGTCCCTCTCTCTCTCCTTCTGTCCTTTTCTCTCACTCTTTCTCATCTAGCAATATTTATTCTGCCCCCACTGTGGGTCCTTTGGGTGGGAAGGGCCCAGCAGTGTAGCTGTTAAGGTGTGGCTGAGACTGAAGTCACTCGTGACAGAGAAGCAGGTTGTGAGCGGGTGCTGTTTGGGGACTGAGGAGTCACAGGTGTGTAGGGGAGCTGGTCACACCTCCTCTCTCTCCTGAGGTCCTCTCTGTGGGGCCCCGTGTACAGAGAGGGTAAGAGTGTGCCCAGGCCTGGACGGGGTGGCCAGTGCTGGCATGGAAGACACACTGAATGGCCACAGGCACCATGTGGAGGCCAAGGGAGGCGAGAGGGCAGAGCTGGCTGAAATAGCTGCTGGTTTCAGGGCACTTGGGAAGGTGGCCTGGCTGGCCACATGGTGCTGCAGAGCCTTCATGGGGGCCAGAGGGTGGACAGGGTCCAAATGGGCATGACCTGGAAACTTTCAGGGCAGAGGCACGGCCTCTCAGTGGATTCTCACCCTGGGGAGCCACCAGTCAGCGGGTACCAAGGGGAGCTGAGTTGCTGCCAGCCACTGCCCAGCTGCCAGCCACTGCCAGGCCAGCCTTGTGGAGGGGGCAGGAGAGTTTGGATGTGAGAACACTGGGGGCAGAAGCTGCTGTAGGCTCTGCAGAGAGCTGATGTCCTGGGTGAGGGGCTGCGAGTCAGGGTGGGGTGGGGCCTGGAGATGGGGCAGGGCCTAGACACGCTCAAGGCTGAGCGCCAGGGGTGGGCAGGGCCTGGTGAGGGAGGAGCTGTGGGAGGGGAAGGCCTAGTCCAAGAAGCACCTCAGAGGAAGGGATTCTGAGACCCCCCGTTTATTCACTTGGCATCCCTGTGCTGAGCACTCACCCCGTGGAAGGCTTCCTTGAAGGCCCAGGGTGAGGTGCTGAATATACCAAATGGTCCCTGCCCCCCGGAGCTCACAGTCTGGGGGGGAACATGGACAAAAACACTAAAGCAGCTCAAGAAAGGGAACTTGAGAAAGGGGGAAGTAGACCTTGGGAGGGCCATCGAGCCTAGTGGAGGAGTGACCCCTTAGAAGGGGTTGGGGAAGAATCTGAACCGCAGTTGAGAATTGAGGGGACTTGGTTGCATTTGATGGGAAGCAGCCAGTGTTTCCCAAACCTTACTTGCATCAGAACCCCCTGGACACCTGTTAGAATGCAGGCTCTCACCCTGGGGTTTCTGATGCCAGCATCAGTGTTTCTTAGGGCCCCAGAGCCCTGTGCTTGGCCCAGCCTGTGCTTTCAGAAGCCCAAGACCCCTGGGCCCTGCAGGAAGCCAGCCAGGGGAACCCACCCCCCCCGCGTGGGAGTCACATTGCAGCCAGAACAGCAGCAGCTCTGTGCGGCTGTGCCCTGCAGTTCTGAATACGATGTCGCTCTGCTGACCCAGCAGCCTCCCCCAGCGTTCCCTCCTGAAGTAGCACTCCCTTGCTGCAACTAATCTGATGCAAACAGCAGTTTCTGTTTCTCGCTGGTGTTTCAGGGAGAAAGCCACTCAGGGTCTTGCTGTTTTTATTTTTATTTATTTTTTAGTAGCTAAACAAAGTTATTTTTCTAAAATAAATTTGGTAGGTGTTGATGATACAGGAGGTAAAATCAAAACTTGCTTCCTCATTTCCAACCATGAAAACCACCTGTCTTCCCAGCCGTACAAGCTGGGGGAGATGAGCCTGAGGGGCAGCTGGGGCCCCTTGGGAGAGTGGAGTCAGGCCTTGCAGAAGCTCAGTGCACCAGCTGCAGGAAGGTAGTGGGAGAGGCAGGGCCAGGGGGCTGGACCAGCGAGTCCCCAGGGAGGCCTAACAGGTCCTTTCAGCTGTCCTAGACACTGCCCTTGCCCATGACCAGCGATCCCACCTGCATTTCACCCACATGATGACATGTAACCTTCTACAGTGTTCCCAGCGGGGAGGTGTTGAGTTGGAAGCCTCCTGCCATTAACAAGTGTCTCGGGGACTCGGTCATGCAGTGCTGTCCTTCATCTGAGATGCCTTCTGTGCTCCCTTGCTTGATAAATTCAGGCACCCTGTCAGTTCTGAGCGCTCACCTGTGCTAATGTTTAGGGCTCTTACTGAAAGCGTAAGTGTAAGCATGGCCACACCCCCTGACCATTCAAAGTGCAACAGTGGTTATGACTCTGGGTACTTGAAAATGTGCAGCTCCTTGGGCTCACCTGTGTCTTTGAGCTTGTCCTTGAGCTTGTTGATGCCAGAGACCCCCAGCTTGACGCCTGCCTGGCTTAGATATAAACAGTGCCATTTAGAAGCCCCTGTGTGGCTGTCCGAGTGGCTCAGCTCCTCCCCCACCCGTTTTCACAGGGCAGCCTCCCCCAAGCAGGAGGAAGCCCACCACCCTCCTGCCTCTTGCCCCCCTCCAGGCACCTGAAGGAGATCTCAGAGCTGCAGAGCCAGCAGAAGCGGGAGATTGAGGCTCTGTACCGTCGCCTGGGCAAGCCGCTGCCCCCGAGTGTGGGCTTCTTCCACACAGCGCCCCCCACCGGCCGCCGGAGGAAAACCAGCAAGAGCAAGCTGAAGGCGGGAAAGTTGCTGAACCCCCTGGTGCAGCAGCTCAAGGTCGTGGCCTCCAGTACAGGTTGGCCCGCTGCCAGATGGGGGGCCTGCACTGGGGGCTGTGGGGGCATGGGGCCTGGGAGTACCCTGAGTGAGCCTGGGAGGCAGGCTCAGTGTAGGTGTGACACCCTCAGACCTGGAATTCTGCCTGGGGTTTTCTTCTTTGAGTCTTTTCTTACTCAAACAGGGAAGTAACTGCAAGCTGAGGGCAGCCCGGGGCCTCTGTCCTCGGTGCAGAGAGCCAAGCTGTGTGGCAGTGGCTGCTTGGAGTCTGGTTTCAGCCCCAAGTGAGGGGCGAGGGCCCTTGGCCGCCCTGGGCTGCAGAGCATGCCAGGAAAGCCCTCCCCCGCCTGCCACTCCCCATATGGCACTGCCTCGGCTGGAGGGATGGTGGCTACCCCTGTGATTCTGTTTCTGAGGCGTATGGCAGCCAACCTGCTGACTATGGGTGTTGGGGGAGATGGTGATGACCTCCTGGCTTTGTTAAAGGTGACACTGGTCACTGGGGTGGCACTGGCCTGGCTCCAAGCAGCCACGAGCCCATGTCCTTGCATGTTGAGTTCCTGAGAGGCTTCCCAAGTGGCACTGCGGGGTGCTCGCTGGCTGAGAGCCCCGCTGCTCCAGGTGGAAACCCAGTGAGCCTAAATTTGCGAACATGCCAGGTGGGAAGCCACCAGTGAACCAACCTAAGGCCTCCCTAACCATAAGCCAGTAACTTGCAGGGCACATGTCCACAAATTGCACAGATTACACAAGTTCAGTGCCAATTCCCAAAGCTAATAAGATACTAATTAAAGTGAGAAGCACACAGGCCACTGTGAGCCCAGGCATGTGTCTCTGGTCACCATATTTGCACAACACAGATCCGGCAGGGCATTGAGGATTGTGGAGACTGGATACTTTCTTTGATCTTCCCCAGCATCCCCTCACAGGAGACCCAGTCACGAGCCATTGTCTGCAGGAGACTCTGAGCTTCCCCAAGGTCACCCAGCAAAAAGAACAGGGACATCAGACTTGGCCCACACAGCCCCTGCCCAGCGGCGCCTCATCGTGCCTTCTCCCTCCGCCCAGGTCACTTGTCTGACTCCAGCAGAGGCCCTCCTGCTAAGGACCCTGCCCAAGCCGGTGCGGGGCCTGCAGCAGCCAGCACGCGCCCATGCGGGGAGGCAGTGCAGACCCAGCAGCCCTGCTCCGTCCGAGCCTCCCTGTCTTCGGACATCTGCTCCGGCTTAGCCAGTGATGGAGGCGGAGTGCGTGGCCAAGGTGATTTTCAGCTTGCCTGTCTCCGAGCATGTGCCAGCCACATAGGGCCTTGGTGGAGTCCCCAGGAGCACGCCCATATTGTTAGGGGGACATGAGCCACAGCAAAGGCTGCTGAGCAGCTTCTTGAAAAAAGGAAAGAAAAAGGTGTAGTCTTTGGATGAAAGAATAGAGTTGCTCCAACAATCACCAAGTCTTGCTGTCAGCAGCTCAGGGAGGTGATGCTTTGCCAGAATGGACCTCAGGCTAGGACGGGGAGGGGAGGGGACCTGGCATCTCACTGAGTGCTCCGTGGCTCCCACCCCACTCCCTGCAGTGGAGCCAGATGGTGCTAAACACCAGGTCCTCCCAAAGTCAGAAGGGACGGCAGGGGGATGAGGGCTCAGCTCTTGAGCTGGGAGCTGGCCTTGAGGAGGAAACACTCTCTTGTCAACGCTGCCATGGACGGCTGCTCGATAAGGTGCTCTCCTGTCCTCACCATCTCTGTCCAGAGAAGTCATGGTGACAGGTGAAGGTGCCCCACCCCGCCCACCCTGCCCACTCTCCTCAGGCCGCTTCTCTTCTCCCACCGCTGCCTCCCCCAGTGTGTGGCCAGTGGCTTTGGTGCTCCGGGCTGGGCTAGGTGGAGCCGTGGATGTTAATAACAAGCTGGTGTGGCTGTTGGTGTGGAGGAGGAGTCGTAGCAACCTGTACTTGATGAGTGTCTCTTTGTTTTCTTCCCTTTATATTCATTTGCAGGCTGGACGGTTTCCCACCCAACGTCTGAGAGAGGGACCCATAAGTCTAGTAGCAAACCTCGTGCTCGATTCCTCAGTGGACCCGTATCTGTGTCCATCTGTCTGTATTTGTTCTTTTGTATTTATCACCTCCTGGCCCTTGGTGTCTCCCTCCCAACCCTCCTGTCTTCATTTCCTTTCATACATGTCGTAGGATGCCTCCCCCACCCCGTTGAAATTACGTACTTAATATCAAAAGTGGAGCCCCACGGCCCATCTGCTGGACGACCGCCGTCCATGCCCGCCCTGTGGCCCCCGGCAGCGCGTGTGCATGCTCTTGGCTGGCGCCCAGCACCAAAGCATGTGCCGCGGCTCCCCACCTCCCGCCTCGGGCGCCTCCGCCCCAGACCTCAGGGGCCCTCTGCATTTCTTTCATCACCTCATTTATTTGACTTTTTATTTTTCTATGTTGGACGTAGTTTTTCTTTCTGTTGCAATTGTGGCAAATATACATGTCTGCTGCCCCCAGTTCCAGCGACAACAAAAAGATACCCCAACTTTCTCTAGATGCATGGTGTGTTTCACACATGTGCACTGTGAAGACATGCATGTAGCCAGCCGATACAGTCCTAATGCTCCCTGGAGGGTGTGATTCTGTGCCAGACTCCAGCCCCCAAGACGGCACACCCACCACCAGCCCCTGCATGTGGAAATGCTGAGGGAAGGTGCTCCAGCTCGGGCTTCCCCAGCCCCTCCCCACCCACAGGGGAGGTCTGGCCCCTCCATAATCTCCCTGCCCCATCTGCCCTCTCCAACCCCAAGAGATGAGAGCACCCTCTTCTGCTGAGGCTCTTTTCTCAGAGCATCAGTCCTTCCTGGCTCAGCCCTTCCTATCTTCCATTCAGCCGGAGCACTTGACTTGGTGTGTGACCTCCTGTGACCTCAGGGATGCAGGCAGTGACGCAGTTCCTCGCTTCTCTACTAAACCAAGCTCCGTTCCATCTCCCTCAGACCCCCGGGCCCTGCTCAGTGCCGGGAAGTGCATTTCCAGCAGTGGCACACCCGCTTGGGGACATCCCAAATTGTGCAGTATCCCTCAGAACAATTGGCCAATGAATCAAAAGCTGTGGAGTTTTTCGGTTTCTGTCTTTTTAACAGAAAAATTAAGCTTTTTAACAATTGGATTGGATATGCTGGTTTGGGGCACATGACTTTTTGCTTGTACAATAAGATACATTGTGCTTGTTGGGACTCAGAGGCCACACCTGTGGCAGGCATCCACTGCCATCAGCCCACCTTCATCTGAGGTCCACACGGGTCATCGTCCTGCAGGGCACAACAGGTCAAGGGCACAAGGGCCACCTTGAGATGCCAGGGACTTCCGGGGCTCCTTGTCCTCATTTGTTCAGTAGGACGCCCCTTTCAGTACAGCATTCTCAGGCGGCTGGTCTGTCAGTCGGGAGGCTAGTCAGTCTCTGAGTGCATCTGGTGTGTGGGTGCAGGGGCTCGTTCTGTGTGTCTTAGACCTTTCGCAGGAGGCTGCAAGGCCTGTGTGGTTCTTCTGGCTGGTGCATGTGCCGCCCACACTGGGGTCATCACCAGGGATGAGGGCACCTGGGAGACTTGGTACAGGCGGGCTGATCTCAGATGTGGCGCCTGTCACCTGCCTGTGCCTTGTGTGCACAGCCCAGCCTCTGTCAGGAGCTAAGCCGTGGCTGATCCATGGTCTTCTAAGGCCATAACGTGGTTCCCACGTCCTCTGACATTGCTGGTCTGGGAGAACCCAGGTAGGCTCCTGCCTCTGCACCTTCACAGCAGCCGTGCAGACTGGGAGCACTTGCAGGCTCCAGGCCTCCAATCTCTCCTGCTACTCCCCTGGGACCACCCTTCCTGCCCCTGGCCTCAAGGCTGTGGCGGTTGGAGCTTTTCACTGAGCTATCCACCAGTCTGTCCCTCTGCTGGTTCCTGGGTAAATCCACAGGGGGGCACCCAAGAGAAAGGGGAGCTTTAAAGTCAGTGAGGAGACTGAGCACCTACATGGAAAAGACTGGAGGGGAATTCAAAGCTGAATGGATCCCCGTGTGCCAAGAGGCCCTGGGGCTTTGGACAGAGGCAGTGGGATTGAGCCAGGTGTGGAGGCGGGAGGGAGAGGACGGCTCTTGGGGTGGGGGTAGTGTGAGCCCAGCACTTTGGGGGTTGGGGGGCTGGGGATTGCACTGCAAGGAGAGGAGGAGCTAGGGCTCAGGCCCAAGGGGCAGCTGGCCCTGCCCGGCACACTTGGCAAATCCCAGAGACAGTTTTCAGCTCACAGCCTGGTTTGGGTTCACCCCCACATCCTGGAATAGAAAAGACTGCAGGAAAACAAAATGTGTCTTACATTTTGAGCACAGAAAGACCCCCGCTTCTGTGAAGCTCAGAGATGAAGAGGCCCTAGCAAACAGGTTGGGGCTGGGTGAGAGGGTGGGCTGGGGTCACCAGCCACCGTGCCTGGGTGGAGCCGGGCTGGGGCCAGGCAGGTCCAGAGGCTGGAGCAACAAGAGCAGTGGTGGGCAGACTCCTAGGGCAACCGTCGGCCCACACCCACCTCCCAGCCTGGGTGAGCCCCTTGGCATAGATGCCATGTCCAGTTGCCCACCAACAGGACCCCTCCTTACGGTTGGTGTACGGTTGGGGGAGCTCAGGTGACTGTGCACGTCCTGAAGGACAGTGGCCACGGCCGGGGAGTAGGGGTCTAGCTACAGACCCTGAGATTGTGCTCTGGTGGCTCTGGTGGCCAGAAGCTGTTGTCCTTTTGAGTCCTCCTGCATGACTGGGCAGGTACTGACCCCCTTCCAGGCCTTCTGTGCGTGCAGGAACCGTGGGTTCTCGCCCGGTGTGTGGCTCAGGGACCCTGGCCCTCCCCACAGCCTGGAACGTTCTTGTCCCTCCGTGGTGGGGAAAGAGTAAGCGCTCAGTGAGGCCCTTTTCAGTGGGTATGGGAGAGGCCCCTCGGACAGGGGACACCCAGAGAGAAGGGCCCCCGCCCCAGACAATGCCCACCAGCCCTGACCTCCGTGGCCTGGGCAGCCAAGGCTGGGGTCAGTGCGGCTCACCGCCTTGGACTGTCATGGGGCAGGCCTGTGTGCTTTGAGGGCCTGTGGGATCCAGGGTCCTGTGGCTCTGGGTGAAGTGAAAACATGCCCAAATCGCCCTGGGCACAGCCAAGGTACATCCCATTTCTCAGTTGATGCCTCGTGAACAATTTTTTGCCGTTTTCTCAATTTGAGAATGTGATTGCTCAATATATAGACACTCTGTGCCAGAAAAGGGGGCCAGTGCCGACTGTGGGTGAGGCCAACCCAGCGGCAGTCGGGCCGGGTGAGGTGGAGCTGGTGGCCCCAGCTGGCGAGGGGAGGTGCGGCTGAGCGCCTGGTGCTCGGGGGCCCGGCTAATTCTGTGCTGCGGCTGTGGCTCCTGTTGTTCTCTGTGAACTTCGTCAATATTTGAACACTGTGATATTAAAAGCAAATGTGAGGAGCTGCTCAGGGCTGACCCACTTTTTAAGCCATCTGTCTCCATCAGGTGCCCTCGGTTGACTCCTTCACATCTGAGGTGTCCTCCTCGCACCTAGCCAAGGGTCTGGATGGAGGGGGATGCTCGGCCGCAGAAAGGGTGCGGCTGCCAACCCATGAGCATCCTCTGGTTTTGTGCCAAAGTGATTACGGGGTTGCGGGAAGCTTACCTCACTGCCTGGACAGCAGCTCTTGCTGTGGGGTTGTGTCCAGACGTCTCTGCACAAAAATAGGTGATGCCCAGTCCAAGAACTGGCCCCACCATCATCCTTTTTATGTCCTGGGAAGAAAATAGTGTATTTCCCAGCGGTTGAGAATGCCAGCCTTCCACAGCCCTTCCACAATAATCTTGACCTACTAATTAATATTATAACAATTACCATGTTCATAACATTCAACTTAAATGTAACTACAACATTATCACTGTTGAACACACAAAATAAGTTACCATTGATAACTCCCATAATCTTTTTTTTTTTTTGTCTTTTTCCGTGTCCGGCAACGGATCGCAACCCTCAGTGTCGCCCCCGTACCGGACCGGGACCGGCAACGGGATCGCAACCCTCGGAGTTGCCCCCGTGCCTCACTCAGCCAGTGAGCGGGAACCGGTCTGTATGTGGGATCCGAACCCTCGGGAGGGAGCGCTGCCGCGCTTCTCAAGCGGCGCACTATCCAGTGCATCCGTTGCCGGACACGGAAAAAGACAAAAAAAAAAAAAGATTATGGGGGTTATAAATGGTAACTTATTTTGTGTGTTCAACAGTGATAATGTTGTAGTTACATTTAAGTTGAATGTTATGAACATGGTTATGGGAGTTATCAATGGTAACTTATTTTGTGTGTTCAACAGTGATAATGTTGTAGTTACATTTAAGTTGAATGTTATGAACATGGATCCGAACCCTCGGGAGGGAGCGCTGCCGCGCTTCTCAAGCGGCGCACTATCCAGTGCGCCACCGGGCCGGCCCTCCCATAATCTTTATAACCTGTAATCCTTAGGAAGCCTACCTCTGCTTACGGGATTTCTACCCAGATGAGTCATTGTTCAAGAATTAACAAAATGGCAGAGAACAGCCGACACTCATACCTATCACAGCATCGCCCACCCTCTATTTTTATATATGATTAGTCAGTTCTACATCACTAACTATATTGCCAAAAACCAGCAACATAAAAACAAAATGACAGTTCTAGGTCACCAAGACCCACACCCCAGTGCCCGCTGAGTAGTCCAGGGTGCTGGTGCTGCTCTTCCCACCCTTGGCTGGGGACAGAAGCCTCAGGGCAGACTGGGTGGGCCTGGTGTCAATTGTGCCTTCTGCTGGACAGTGGCCTATGGCACCTTCTCCTGATGCAGAACCGGGGTGAGGGTCCAGATGGAGGGGCTTCTCGTCTGTGTGGTGAGCAACTGAAGGGCAGGGGCCAGGCCAGGGCAGAGATGCCATGGGGAGGTGGATTAAGAGGCTACCTACGGATGGGCACTGCTGTCCAGAAGGTGGCCAGATCTCTGCCCCCAGCCAGGTTGTGGCTGCTCAGCTGAGGCTCTGAAAGAAGGGACTGGACAGTGTAGACACCATGTCAAGGGGCTGGTATGTGGTTGATTTCACCTGAGTTCCAGGAGCCATCTGTGCACTGGTTACCTGGTGTTCCAGGTAGGGTGTGGGGGGCTGGGAGCCATCTGTGCCTTGGTTACCAAAGGTCCAAGTCCAGGAAGGGTATGGAGGACCGGGAGCCGTCTGTGCCCTGGTCACCTGGCATTCTCAGTAGGGCATGGAGGCCTCTTGGGCCAGTGTTGCTCCCCAGCCCTGTCTACACAATGCCCCAGATCTCTGTTCACAGAGCAGTGAGTGGGACTCAGTTATGAAGGCAGGTCCAGGCTCCCTCTGGTGGTTCCCGTAGCACATCTGGCCTGTCTGGTGTTCTTCCCAGTTGTGAGGATAGCCAGGAATTCACCCCAAATGCAGCTTCTAACCACACCAAGAGCTGCCAGGCAGTCTCAGAGTGCCATTCTATAAAGCACCTGCTGTAGTCAGGCTGCAGGGACCCAGCTTGACCACTCATCTGCCTGTCTTAGGGCCATCCATATGGGACTGTTGCAGCCTAGAAGGGGCTATAACCCGACACAAAGCCTGACGGGAAACTGGTGCTCACCTGCTGCTCCTGCACAGTGGATCCAGGCCTGGGCCATAGTTACAAGGCTCAGAAGTCCCTCCCTCACTATAGAAGTCCCATGCACATCATGATGAGTCCCCGCAGGGACATCGGCTGTGTTCCTAGTAGGGTTTCATCTCAGAATATAGACGGCAAGGGCACAGCCCTTCAAAGTTTCTCCTCCAGAGTCCATCTGTCTGGATTTCTATTGCCAGATTCCTTCTTCATTTGAATATTAATGTCTCCAACAGCATATCGCCTCACTTTCCTCCACATTGGCCTCTGAGGGCATACAGGTGAGCTAAAAATAATAAATTAGGTCAATTTGAGCTAGGTTTCCAAGTCCAGCATCCTCGGCTCAGGCTAGGCTTGGACCAAGGAGCCAGGCCCACGGTCTGCTTGCTGTCCCCCAGGCGAGAGGCATAAGCCCTTCCAGAGGAGGAAAGGCTGTGTTGCCAGGTGTTTCACATCCCTGGAAGTCACAAGTCTCACCTTTCTGGTCTGGAGTGTGTCCCTGCAGGGGAGGAAGTGTGCCCTGCTGAGGAGGCCGAGGGCTGGAGCACAGACAGACCCTCAGTGCTAGCCTGGCTTTGTCGAGTGACCTTGGGGAAGTCTGAGCCTACCCTTGCCCGTCCTGCCCTGCTTGCCCAGCTCCCTGGAAGGCCATGTGTGGGACAAGCTGAGATGGCAGCCCCTCCTAGCCAGCTTGCCCTCTGCCCCAGGCACCCCTGCCCCTCCAGGTGAGGCACTGACTGGCCAGACGTTACATTCAGTGTATTGCCTGACATACCCCAGCCAGCCACTGGGTACTGTGGGCCCATCCACTTGGGGTGGTCTAATAATAACCTGCTCCTGGTGGATAGGATTGTTAAAGCCACAACGTCCCAACACTTGAGAGTCAGCCCTTAGACCGAAACCTCCTGTTCCTCTACTCAATGCCTACTGCTGACCTTGTCCAAGGCAGTCATCTGATCCAGAATTGGCCTCAGGCCTGCAAAACAATGTATCTTTTTGCACTTGGGAAACCTCCTGCCCGGCCAGCCTGTGCCCAGCTCTGTTCGAGAGTATGTGGCTGACTTTTAGTGGGTTTTCCTGCCTCAACCAGTGGGGCTCCCAAAAACCTGACATTTGAAAGCCAAGCGGTGTGCTTTGCTTTTTTCTTTTTTTCCTTTTTCTCTTTTTCTTTTTTTGGAATACGCTTCTAGAGACCAACACTTCTCCCTGAAGCTTGGGGGCTTGGCCCTGCACCTCCGCCTCCTCGGCGAAGCTCGTGGGAGCCTGCACACTAACTTGGGGGGCTGCCCAGTGCCCCCGGGTCGGGTCGGCCCTCTCTGAGCTGCTGCCTGCGTCTGTCCCTCCCTGCACACCGATGACTTGCTTAGAGTGTCGTAGCGTGTCCCGGTGTGTGCCGTTCTGCCTAACCCTGTGGTCTTGTGTCGTTTCTTCTTCCCTTGCAGGGTCTGCCCTGAAGCGTCTCTGCCTAGGCAAAGAACACAGCAGTAGTAATTATCCGGGTTTTCTGCCCCCTTTGTCCTCTCATCGCATGGGCTTCAGTGTGGCTAGTGCGCATCCGCGTCCGGGCGGGGTGGGCGTGGCCTGCCCCGCCCCTGCGCCCCCTCCCGGGGCCGCTTCGCTTGCGCCTGCGCGGTAGCTCCCTGTGTCTCCCTGGCTCCGGTTCCGTGTAACAGGCTTATGCTCCAGAACGCCCGCAGGTTACCAGTCATCAATTGGCTCATTTTCCAAAACCGTAGGCATGAGCAGTTCCCTGAAGTGCTAAAGATAGTGCTTCCATGAGGAGAGAGAGCAGGACCAAATGGGTCTTAGTCCGCCTGGGCTACTCACCTCTCTCTTTTTTTTTTTTTTTTAATTTCCCTTTTTTCTTTTCTGGCTGAAATTTTCATGTAGAAATAGCTCCGTGTGTGTAAAATCTCATCACTAATTTTTAATTGTTTGTGTCTGTGCTTTTTCATTGCTAGCCACTAAAGTACACTACATTTCGGAACAGCTTGTTTGAAGAGATGGTCGTTAGGTTATTTTTTTTAGTGCAGAACATTTTTAAATTGGCTGATTCAAAATTGCCAACCAGAAATTATGTGTGTGTGTGGAGGGCGAAGGAACACGATTAAAAAAAATTTTAAAGTCCCATTTTGCTCATTTAAAAACAATGAAGCAGTGAAGCAGCTGAGCGCTCGGGTCTGCTGTGGGTGCGGTGGCTGCAGGCCCACCCTGCACGGCCGGGCTCCAGCTCGCCCCTGTGTCCTGCAGCAGCCCAGCCACGCTCAGGTGTGGACCCTGAGTCGGGTGGCCCTAAGTATTTGTCACCTTTATTAATACCTTCCCCAAGTGCTCTGGCGTAATTTCTGTATGTTGAATTCCAAACAACCGTGCCATTAAAGTTCAGGGCAATGCAAGTACTGCAGCTATGGTAGCATTTCCCCGCAGGCCAGGGCTAGGAAGCCTGGCGGTAGCTGCCGTGAGCTGAGAGCCTGCACAGGGACTCTCACCTCCTCGCGTCCTCATGTTACAGCTGAGGACGCAGAGGCCAGAGACAGCCTGAGGAATCTGACCCCAGTCTCTGACGCCAAAGCTCACAGGTGTCAGCTGTGCCAAGAGTTTCCCGAGCTCTCTCACGTGAGTCAGGCAGGGTGGGCAGGGGTGGGCATAGTGGAGGCTGCTATGGGGTCCGGTCTTCTGACCTGGCTTACAAGATGGGTGACAGCCACCTCGCACAGCCAGTAACCTGCAGCCTGTGGAAATGCCCACCATGTTTAAAACTGGGCAGCTAGGCCCACTAATCCAGACCGCCTCTTGAAGCAAGGTGTTGCCTGGCCGAAGCGAGACTGTGGTCTCAGCCGTCCTGTGAGAATGACCACAGCCAGCCCACTGGTGGCCTGGGCGAGTGCGTGGCATCACCAATCCTGGCCTGTGTGTGACTCCCCAGGGTCCTCCACCAGCAGCCTGGCCCCAGGCCCGGAGCCGGGCCCGCAGCCCGCCCTGCACGCCCAGGCGCAGGGGAACAACAGCAACAATAAGAAAGGCACCTTCACGGACGACCTGCACAAGCTGGTGGACGAGTGGACGAGCAAGACGGCCGGGGCCGCGCAGCTGAAGCCCACGCTCAACCAGCTGAAGCAGACGCAGAAGCTGCACGACATGGAGGCCCAGGCGGGCTGGGCGTTGGCCCCTGGCGAGGTGCGGGCTGAGGGTGGGGCGGGGTGGGGCGATGGTGGACGTGGCGGCGGTGACCATGAGTGTTCGCTAGCATCCTGTGTGTCAGACAGATGTCTTGTTAGGCTCTGTGCTTTCGTGACGGGAGCTCATCCTCACCACAGCCCTAAGAATTAGGCTTTCCCACTTTTCCGATTGGGAGGTAAGTGGTTTGCCCATAGCCCCAGAGCTGGCTGGTGGAAGGGACGGACTGGGGCTGTGACCCCAGAGCTCAGCTACAAGAGCAGCCCCAGCCTGGGGAGCCTGAGCCCCACATCCCAGAGCTGGCAGGTGCAGCCTCAGCTGGGTGTTATAAGCTCCAGCCACATGGGCATTCCGGAGCTAATCCTGGTGGTTCAACTGTTGTGGGTCCTTATAAAAGTTTTTTTTACTATACTTTTTAGAATGATGAAATATATATAACATAAAATTTACCATTTTAACTGTTTTTAAGGGTACAATTCAGTGGCACTGTTGTGCCACCATCTCCACCATCCATCTCCAGAACTTTTTCATCATCCCAAAGAGAAACTCTGTCCCCAAGAAACAACTCCTCAGTCCCCCTCTGGTTATCCCACCCCTGGCAACCTGGAGTCTACTTTCTGTCTCTATGACTTTGGCTGCTCTAGGTACCTCATCTCATGGGATCATATAGATTTATCCTTTTCACTTATTCCACTTATCATAATGTCCTCAGGAGTCATCCATGTTGGAGCATGTGTCAGAATGCCCTTCCCTCTTGCGGCTGAATAATATTCCATTGTGTGTACGTTACCCATTTCGTTTATCCGTTCA
>NW_007727421.1:218384-220067 GCF_000696425.1 Galeopterus variegatus | reverse complement strand
CTGTATATTTTACATATTAATCCCTCATCAGGTCAATAATTTGGAAAATTTTTCTCCTGTTGGTTGCCTTTTTTACTATGTTGATCGTGTCTTTTAAGGTACAACTTTTTAAATTTGTCTTTTGTTGTTGTCGTTGTTGCCTGTGCCTTTGGTGTCGTAGCCAAAAAAGTCATTGCTAAATCTAACGTCAGGAAGTTTTCCCCCATGTTTTCTTCTAAGAGTTTTGTATTTCTGGCTTTCACACTTAGATCTTTTGTCAGTTTGGGGTTAGTTTTTGTATGTGGTGTGGATATCCAGTTTTCCTAGCAGTTTGCTGGAAAGACTGTCCCTTCCCCATTGAATGCTCTTGGCACCTTTGTCAAAGATCATTTTACCATGTATGTGAAAGCTTATTTCTGGGCTCTCTCTTCCATTCATCTATATGTCTGTCTTTATACCAGTACCACTCTGTTTTCATTACCTTCGTAGTAAATTTTGAAATCAGGAATTGTAAGTCCTCCAACTATTTTCTTTTTCAAGATTGTTTGGGATTCGGAATCCCTTTGATGCTATTGTAAATTGAATTGCTGTAGTAGTTTCCTTTTTGGATTGTTCACTGCTAGTGTATAGAAATGCAACTGATTTTTGCATGTTGATTTTGTATCCTACAGCTTTGCTGAACTCATTGATTAGCTCTGACAGTCGTTTTGTGTATTCTTTAGAGTTATCTGCATAAAGATCATATCATCTTCAAACAGATAATTTAATCTCTTCCTTTCCAATTGGGATGTGTTTTGTTGCTTTTTCTTGCCTAATTTCTCTGGGTAGAACTTCAAATACTGCATTAAATAGAAGTGCAAAAACAGGCATCCATTTCTTGTTCTGATTTTAGAGAAAAATCTTTCAGTCTTCTACCATTGAGTATGATGTTCACTATGAGTTTTTTATATATGGCCATTATCATGTCGAGGAAGTTTCCTTTTATTCCTAATTTATTTAACTTATTAAGAAAGGGTGTTGAATTTTACTAAATGCCTTTTCCACATTCATCGAAGTGATTATATGTTTTTTATTCTTCATTCTGTAAATGTTGTGTATTACACTGATTGATTTCCTTATGTTGAGCTATCTTAGCCTTCCTGGGATAAATCCCACCTGGTCATGGTGCATAATCCTAATATGCTACTGAATTCAATTTGCTAGTATTTTGTTGAGGACTTTACATCAATATTCATCAGGGACATTTGTCTGTAGCTTTCTTTTCTTGAGATGTCTTTGTCTTTGGCGTCAGGGTGATGTTGGTCTCATAGCATAAGTTAAGAAGTGGTCCCTTCTTCCTCAATTTTTGGAAGAGTTTAAGAAGGGTTAGTGTTAATTCTTCTTTAAATGTTAGGTAGAATTCACCAATGAGGCCATCTGGTTCAGGGCTTTTCTTTCTTGAGAGGGTTTTGATTATTGACTTGTTATAGATCTATTCAGATTTTCTATTTTTACTTGAGTCAGTTTTGGTAGTTTTGTGTGTTTCTATGAATTTGTCCATTTCACCTAAGCTATCACATTTGGTAGCTAGAACTTTGTTAATTTTGGGGCCGGCCCGGTGGCGCTCTGCTGTAGTGCGCCGCTTGGGAAGCGCGGCGGCAGAGCGCCGAGGGTTCGGATCCCACATGCAGACCGGTTCCCGCTCACTGGCTGAGCGAGGCGCGG
>NW_007727421.1:168759-217687 GCF_000696425.1 Galeopterus variegatus | reverse complement strand
GACACTGAGGGTTGCGATCCGTTGCCGGACACGGAAAAAGACAAAAAAAAAAAAAAGAACTTTGTTAATTTTATCTTTTCAAAGAACCAACCTTTGGCCTCATCTGTTTTTCTCTGTTGTTCTATATGTATCTCTGCTGTAATCTTTATTTCCTTTCTTCTACTAGCTTTGGATTAGTTTGTTCTCTTTTTCCCTACTTCCTTAGTATATACAGTTAGGTAACTGACTGAAGGTGTTCTTTTCAAATGTTGTTTCCCTTGTGATTACGTATTTGACCCTTTGGATGTTGAGAGTGTGTTGTTTAATTTCTGCATTGTGAATTTTACAGTTTTCCTTTTGTTATTTATTTCCAATTTCAGTCATTGTGTTGGAAAAGATATTTTGTATTCTTTTAATGTTTATTAAGACTTGTTTTGTGATCTAACATACAGTATATTCTGCAGAATGTTCCATGTGTACTTGAAAAGAATGTGCACTCTGCTGTTGTTTGGTGGAGTATTCTGTAGATGTGGGTTAGGGCTAATTGGCTTTTGGTGTTGTTCAAGTCTTCTCCTTCCTATTTTCTTCTGTATGGTTGTTCTATCCATTATTGACAGTGAAGTATTAAAGCCTCCAACTATTATTGTACAATTGTCTATTTCTCCCTTCAATTCTGTTTGCTTCATATAATTTGGGTCTTTGTTGTTAGGTTTGTATATATTTATAATCGTTCTATCTTCTTGATGACTATCCATGTATAATGTCTTTCTTTGTCTTTTGTAACTCTTTTTATTTAAAATCTATTTTGTCTGATAATAATATGAGGGTGCTTCAAAAAGTTCATGGAAAGATTTATATTATCTTTTAATTCTATTTTTCCACAAACTTTTTGAAGTACCTGCATATATACCCCTGCTCTCTTTTGGTTACTAGTTGCATGGAATATCTTTTTCCACCATTTTACTCTTAGCTTCTTTGTATCTTTGTATCTAAAGTAAGTCTCTTGTAGACAGCATACAAATGGTCCATCATTCATTCTGTGAATTCTGCTTATCCATTGTAGAGTTTCATCCATTTTACATTTAAAGTAAGTACAGGTAAGGAGGGAGTTCTACCATTTAACTATTTGTTTTCTGTATGTCTTATAGGCTTTCGTTTCTCAATTCTTCCATTACTGTCTTTAAAAAGTTTTAGTTGGTTTTTTGCTATGTACAACTTTTATTCCCTTTCTTTTTACTTTTCTGTATATATTTTAGTTATTTTCTTAGTGGTTACCTTAGGGATTACAATTAGCATCTTAACCTTATAACAATCTACTTTAAATAATACTAACTTTGTTTCAATAGTATAGTAACACTCTGCTCCAGTACATCTCTCCCCCCTTTATATAGTTTTTGTCACAGATTGCATCTTTATATATTGTGTGCCCATTAAAGTAGATTTATAATTACTGTGTAATGCATTTTCCTTCTAAGTCATATGGAGAGAAAAAGGAATTATAAACTAAAATTATAATATATTTACTTATATAAATATGTCTTCATTTGACTTTGAGTTACTGTCTATTATCCTTTCATTTTAGCCTAGAGAACTCTGTTTAGCATTTCTTATAGGGAAGATCTATCAGTAATGACCTCTCTTCATTTTTGTTTAGCCAGGAGCCTTAATTTCTCCTTTCTTTTTAAAGTATAGAATTCTTGGTTGATAGTTTGTTCTTTCCAAATTTTAAATATGTTATCCCACTGCTTTGAGTCTCCCTGGTCTCTGATGAAAAATAAGCTGTTAATCTTATTAAGGATCCCTCATAAGTGATGAAATGCTCCTCTCTTCCTGCCTTCAAGATACTCTATTTTTCTTTGGCTTTTGACAATTTGACTATAATATATCTCAGTGTGGATCTCTTTTATTTTGTTGTGCTTGGAGTTCCATGAGCTTCTTGAATGTGTAGATTCATGTCTTTCATGAAATTTGGGTTTTGGCTGTTATTTTTTCAAATATTTTTCTGTCTCTTTCTCTTTCTCTCTTCTTCTGTGACTCCCATAATGCATTTCTTGGTCTACTTAATGGTATACCACAGATCCCTTAGGCTTTGTATACTTTTCCTTATTCTTTTTCTCTTTCTGCTCTTCATACTAGATAATTTCAATCGTAGTGTTTCAGGTTTGCTAATTCTTTATTTTTTCTGCTCAAATCTGCTATTGAGCCCCTCTGGTGAATTTTTAAATGTTTTATTATATTTTTATTTGGTCTCTTTTATAATACCTATCTGTTGATATTCTCATTTTGTTCATTTATCATTTTTTCTGTGTTTCATTTTGTTTTTGTCCATGTCTTCCTTTAGTTTTTTGAGACAGTTGATTTAAAGTCTTTGTTTAGTAAGCTCAATGTCTAGGCTTCCTCAGGGATGGTTTCTGTCATTTAAATGTTTTTTCCTGTGAATGGGCCATATCCTCCTGTTTTATTTTCTTCAGATTTTAGTTCACTAAATTTCTTTTTGTGTCTAAGCTGCTGTTAAACCTGTCACTGAGTTTCTAATTTGGGGTATTATATTTTTCAGTTGAAAAGTTCCTATTTGTTTTCCCCTCATATCTGCTGTATCCTTTAAAAAAAAAAAAAAAGTTCCCGACAGTTTGCCAAAATTCTCCATCTTGTATTTCCTTCACACAATTTATATAGTTTTTTTCTCTTTCATCTAGTTTTTCTTTATATTGCCTTGTCTTTTCTTGTGACTTTTAAAATATTGTATGTAGGACATTGTGTTTGAAAATTTATTTGCAAAATAATTTGAAGCCTGGTAAGAGGTTTCTCATTATTGTTTTAATTTGTCTTTGAGCACCTTTTCATATTCTTATCAGCCATCTTTTGTAAAGTACCTGGTCAAGGATAGTGACCATTTAAAAGTTGATCTGTTTATATTTTTATTATTGATTTGTGGGAATTCATTATATATCTATTGATATATATATACACACACACGTATGCACACACATTTATATGTATACACATATATATGTATATATATGATATGTTCTACTAGTCTGTGGCTTGGTTTTTCACTTAATGGTGAAAGTGAAATGGCAGAAGTTTTGTTTTGCTTTTTCCAGAAGCTTCATAGTTAGCTATTGCATTCAGGCCCATGAGCCATCTCAAATCAACTTTTGCGTGTGGTTTGATGTAGGGGTCAATCTGATTTCTCTCTGAATGAATATCTGGTTGTTTCAGCACCTTCCTTTTCACACTGAATTGCATTGAATTGCACATACATTTGTCACGTGACCATATCTGTGTAGGTCCATGTCTGAATTTGCTATTTCGTTCCCATTCACCATTCTCTTATCCTTATGGCAACACCACACTCTTAAATACTGTAGCTTTATAAGTTTAATATTTTGTAGGGAAGGTCCTCCAATGTTGATTTTCTTCAAAAATTGATTTTTTTCTAGGTCCTTAATATTTGTGTATATGTTTTAGGAACATCCTGTCACTTTCTACAAGATAACCCACTGGGATATTGACTGGGAGTGTATTAAGTCTGTTGATCAGCTGGGTGAGATTTTATATATTAACAATATTGTGTATTCCTGTGAACATGGTCTCTCTGTTTATTTACATCTTTTTTATTTCTCTTCAGTGTAGTGATGTTATACACCTTTCATTAAATTTATCCCTATGTAATTGATGTTTTGGAATGCTGTTATGAATTATATTGTTCTTTAAATTTCATTTTCCAGTTGTATGTTGCTAGTATTTAGAAATGTAGTTGATTTTTGTACATTGTTTCCTGCAATCTTGCTAAATTTGCTTGTAGTTCTAGACATTGGTTTGTCCATTCTTGTGGGTTTTCCCATACATAATCTTGTCACCCACAGATAAGAACAGTTTTCTTTTCTCTTTCCAGCCTGTACCTTTTATTACTTTTCTTGCCTTTTCTGGTACTTCCCTGGCAGTGTTGACTAAAAGCATGGAAGGAGCCTTGGGGGGAGCACTCTCTCCCTCTCTTCATCGCTCTCCAATCAGCAAGGGCTCAGCTGTCGATTGTTAGAGGCCCTGTACAGGTGGAGGAATCTCCCTGGAGTGAAGTGTGGTGATTCCAGGGAGACAGCAGCCTTGCATTCCTGGGACAAACCCCACTTGGTTGTGATGTTTTGTCTTTTTTATAGTTGCTGGATTTGACTTGCCAACATTTTGTGTAGGGTGTGTGAAGGCTATTGGTCTATGACATCCTTTCTTGCAGTAGCCTTGTCAGATTTCTGGATCTCACTGGCTGGTCTCGTGACCATCGGTCGCTCCTTTCCTGTTGGCTGCTCCTTTCCCTGCCCCTGCACTGATTCTCTGCTGGCCTGAGAGTGTGGAGGGGCTGCCTGCCATGCCTCCCTGCACTCTTGCTTTGCCAGGCACTAGGGCACATACCTCTGCACAGCTCCTGGGCTGTTTTGGTTTCCCCAGGGGCACTGACCAGTCCAGCAGGAGGCCCTTGTGTCAGCTTAGTGGAGGGGTATGAGTTGCTTATGCCCCTTGGGGGCCAGGCCCCGGGTCCTGCTCTGAGGCCTACTCTGGACCATGGACAGCCCTGGTGTGTGGCCCAGAGGAAAGCAGCCCAAAGGTGGCCAGGTTGCAGCTTTGGGGAGCAACTGAGGGAGAGCAGCTGCCTCCTGGCCCCGTGCTGTCATCCCGTTGTCATCCCTGAGAGGGTGCTTGTCTATGGCGTGTCCAGGTGTGTCCCAGGACCACTCTCTCCTGAGGATGGAGAAACCACAGAGACCCGGGGAGCCAGTAGGGGAGGCCAGCTGATTGCAGCCATGTGTATCTTCCTCTCTTTGTCTCTGTGTCTCATAGATGACTGCACCCAGAGTAGGAGTGGGGATGCCACGTCTGGCCCCGGTGCCGGGCCCTCTGTCTACCGCAGCTATTCCGGGAGCCGCCCCAGCCTTGCGTGTGCCCACACCAGGTACTGCCCTCTCCAGCCTCCCAGTCCCGCCCTGTGTCCTGCCTCTGGATCAGTACGGAAGCCTGCTCCCACCTTCAGTATCCTGGGGGCCCTGGGCAGCGCAGGTGGGCCAGCTGGGGGTGCAGGGCAGCTGGAGCCCCACCCGGGGGCCCATGCTGCCTGCGTTCTTGCAGCCACCTGTGGTCAGCGCACCCGGCCCTGGGCTGCGGATCACATAGCCTCTGCCCTGTCCCTGCCAGATGGAGTGCTCTGAGCTGTACAGAGGAATCAGGCTGTGGTGTGGCTTCTGAGTCCCTCCCCTTCCTGCTGAGGGCAAGTGCCCAGCCTCGCGTGGGCGGCAGGACACATTTCCTTTCTCACTTCAGATCCCGTTCGCCCTTAGATCCCCACCATGTACATGCGCGGTCTTCACACCCGCCTCGTGTACTTGAGTTGACAGTCAGAACCTTGTCATCACCCTGCAGAAGTACAGTGCCTTGAATTCCAGCTTTTCCATTCCCTGGTGGAAAGAGACGTTAAAAAAAAAAAAAATTATCAGAAAAGGTGTATTTCATTTATAATTGGTTTGTGCCATTGATAGCTTTATTTACTGTTTTAAGTTGCAGAGATGTGTTACAGATGTGAAACTGAGGTCTAATCTTTAGTTTTCTGTTGTAAATGCCTTTAAAAAAAATTGAATTTGTGACCTTGAACATTGAAGAGCTGCAAATACAAGGCAGTTCTGTTTAGTCCTCAGTGGAGCAGTCTCCCTGGCCTTGTTCAGGGACTGAGGGACACAGACACGCGGACAGGGCACGTTAGAGGTAGAGGGTCTCTCAGTAAGGAATGTCGGCAGCTTTGTTTGGCTATGAGGAACCTGCCAGAAAACACTCAGTAAGCAAAGAGATAAGAGTGTGTCCAGTGCAGAGACTTCACCCTGCAGGGAAAAGCGCAGCCCCTTGGGCTTAGGGGTCCTGCCCTCCCCTGGCACGCAGACCGTTCTGTAGGCCACCCCTAAGGCCCATCTGCTGAGGGCAGGATCGTTCTTCTCCTGGAGATTTCCATGGGACTCATCCCATACCAGCACCAAACAGCCCCAGGGTGGGAGGCGAAGGCCCGGTGGCCTCCTCCACAGGCAGATGTTTCCAGCTCCGGCTGGAAGGCAGGTGGCCTGGGGCTGCCCAGCTGTGAATTGTAGAGTTCTGTGTACTTATTAAAAGTGGCTACATTATTTGTTTAAATTTATTATTCCATCAATTCAGTTAGAATTGAATTTTGTAGGTGATTATCCAGAATCTTCTGCCAGGGCACAATGCTGTAGTAAGAGATTTCTGTTCTCTGTGACGGGCACTCTGTCCATCTGGTTCGAGAATCTCATGGGCCTATGTTTGAGTGAATGGAGGCCACTCTCTCTCCTTCTTCCCCTCTCAGTGTTAGTCTTTTCCTTATCCCTGATGGCCAGTGGCATGGAATCCCCAAGAGATTGTACATATGAAGGAGAAAAATAAACATTTTTGTCTGAAAACAGTGTGAAACAACATCTTTTTCTTCCTCTCTGTCCATGTAAAACAAAACCGTCCAGCCTCATAGAGAGCTCAGGAGTGGGGTGGCCCAGGCGGGCAGGTGGAACTGCCCTGCCGTGTCCTGGGCTCAACTCTGTGCCCCTAGCCGTGTTGCCCACACCTCGGGAGGAGGGCACTGAGGAGGCTGGGGACTGAGTGATGGGCTAGACCAGACCCGGCATGGGGGGACAGTGCAGGGTGTCTGGAGGGGCTGCATGTTCCCCAACGCTGCACCCCATGCTGCATGTGACCTGGGTCCAGGGAATGGCCGGGCACTGCTGGCTCCAGGCCTGCGTCAGGCTGTGAGCTTGGCTTCCAGCCACTGTCCACCTGAATTACATTTCACAGTGCCATGGGCTCTGCCCGTGATGGAGGGAGGGAGGAATCTGTGGTCGGTTAAACAGCATCTCCAACCCCTGTGCACCTGGGGGCCGTCTCCCAGAAAGCCCAGATCGCATGACTCATCCTGGCCCCTGGAGAACTGAGCTTGGGGGTGGTGGGGGTCCTCTGTCAGGTTCTCAGCTTGTCCAGTGGAGGACTTGGGGCCGGGGTCGCCCAAGAGTCATATGTGAGGGACGTTGGCTTTTCTGGTAGGCACAGGGCCTTAGGGAAGGTAGCAGTACGGAGGGAGACCCGCCCTGCGGGGGCTTAGTGCGTGGTCCAGCCCACCCTTCTGTGATGGCCTCATACTGACAGCTTTCAATCCTGCACATGCATCACAGGCCTGACCCTGATCAAACTGAGGGTGGTAGTGTCCCCTGCCCTGTCTGGCTGGGGGTGGCTGCCTTGACAGTCTGTGCCTCATTCCCCGGAGGTAAGAGTCATGCCTCTGTGCAGAGGGGGACGGGATGCTCCGTCCCAGACCCAGTGTAGCCCCGCTGCTGCACTCGCTGCCTTGTCTCAGCGCCGGCCTGGGGGAGGCAGGGAGTTTGGGGTTGCTGTTCCCTCACTGCTCCCCATGTGCTCCAGCCCGTGCAGGAGCTGGGTGGCCCCAGTTCAGCATGCCGGCTGGTCACAGAGAAGACGACGGCCCAGGTGACAGGCTGCAGGTCTGTGTCCTGGACAGGACTCTGCACAGCGTGTAGGTTGTGGCTGGGCTGCCCATGCCCTGGTATGGCCATCCATGCCTCTTCCGTTTTGGCAGCTCTCGAGCAGCCAGCGGCGGGTGGGCCTGTACTGAGTGGTGGTTTTGTTTTCTAGATCCTGAGAGTGAGAAGCCGGACTGACCCACGCAGATGCCAGGCCCCGCGTCGTGTTGTCAAGCAGAGAAGTGATGGGACCTTCAGGGCCAGCCGGCTCCTCGAGTCCAGTTCACGCTGTTTTGTAATCACTTTCTAAGAATTTTTTATCCACAATTGGAAACACAAATGTACTGCAAGAATAAAAAAATATTTTGGGGGAGAAAGGACTTTGGTTTTTCAAACTCTTTCTCCTTTCTAGTGGCCCTCAGACAGGCAGGTGACTCGGAAGTGATGGGCACTGGGGGGAGAGGGGGAATCTTCCCAGGAACCCATGGCCTGAGGCAGCCATTCTCTGCAGGACCTTGGATGCACTGGACCCTGGGAAGCTGATCTCCAAGTCTCCCCCTGCTCCAGACTCTGCACAGACTCCTGGCTTTTGCCCATATAGCAGGCAGCATGGCCTTCCCTCTAGTCTTTGGAGGCTGTTTTAGTCCATTTTGTGTTGCTATAACAGTATACCTGAGACTGGGTAATTTATAAGGAAAAAAGGTTTATTTGGCTTATGATTCTGGGACAGCTGCATCTGGTGCGGGCCTCAGGCTGCTTCTACTCATGGTGGAAAAGCGGCAGGCAGCCAGTGGGTACAAGCAGATCATGGTGAGAGGAAGCAGGAGAGAGAGAGAGAGAGAGAGAGGAGGTGCCAGGGTCCTTTAAGCAATCAGGTCTCGAGGGAACTAATAGAGCGAGAACTCACTCACTACCCCTCCTCCCCCAGGGACAGCATTAATCCATTCATGAGGGATCCGCCCCCATGACTCAATCAGTTTCCAACACTGCCACACTGGGGATCAGATTTCCACATGAGTTTTGGAGGGAACAACACATCCAAACTCCATCAGAGGCTGAAGTCACATCCCCTGTCACACACACACACACAGGGTCGGTGTCCCCTTCTTCCAGGATTCACGTGCACCAGCAGGGAAGGCACCAGCCAGCCTGGGCTCTGAGAACTCTGGCTATGGGGATGGCAGGACAGGACGGCCAGCTTTTTGGAGGTCTGGGCCCCCCACGGTGAGAGGTGTCTTAGGCAGAATGTGAAAAATGAGAGACCTTTGTGTGGCCTTGCCAGGGAAACATGCAGTGGTAACGTCTCCCAGCCTGGCCTGGTCAGCAGGAGCAGGGGCCACACGCTGGGGTCCAGAGGTCTGGGGTAGACTTCAGGGGGTCCCATGGATCGTGATGGGGAAAAACTGCATGTTTATTTTCATTAATCCGTAATCTAATGAAAACTAATTTAGCATTTCCTCCAGTGAGAGATATGGAGTAGGTGTAGCAGCACCTGAACTTTGTCACCACTAGAGACCACAGACACTGCTATGACATTACAGTGGTTGCAGACAGCACAGAATGTCATTTATATCCAGCCCCTGAGATTTAACTCCCGCCTCAGACACGAGTCTTCAGGGCACATCAATGCTACTTCCCCAAGGCAGTGACCATGGGGGCTGCCCAGCCTCCCCTTGCCAGCACTTAGCACCACTACCTGTGCCAAGCAGGTGTGTGCAGGTGGCCCTGGACCCTCACTCTCCTGTATGATAAACACAGCAGGCCTCATGCAAGCTTGAGCAGGGAACCGTGTGCAGCACGACGTTATGTGTTTTTGTTGCGTTCATTTTTTGTCACCTGTTTGTGGCTATATTACTGGTTTCCTATTTGATTGTAGTAATGCAGTTTGCCTTTTCAAACTGCAAATTTATTTAAATCATTCTCTTTAAGCAAGTTAATAGCACAGCTGCTAGTGGTAAAAGTTAGTGCTAAAATGGTAAAAATAGCACACGAGCTAAGAGTAAAAATCGCGAGGGCAGATGGCTGAAGTTCAGAAACTGAGTAGAGGCTTGTAGGTGTTGTCACAGCCCTGGGAAGCAAGGACCCAAGAGGGCAGATGGTTCCTCCAGAATCTGCCAGTACTCAGCACCCGGATCCCTCTGCTGTGGGGTTCTGGCGGGGGTCAGGGGCACTGGTTGGAATGGAATTGCTGGATAGGTTGAACACCTGTTCACACCACAGTGCAGCCGAGAGCTTACCCATTTCCCACAGCACATCTGCAGAGCAGGAGCTGGTGGGCACCCCTCCTCCTGGGACTCGAGTAGCAGAGTCCAGCCCACCCCACCCTAGGGATTGCTGGGTCCTCCTTGCACATGAGGAGAGCCCCTTGGAAGCAACTCTCGACTGTTGTATTGATAAGTACAGGTGGGGAACGGGCCAGTGACAGCCAGACCACCACTCTGCCACCCTCTGGGGGAGATTCTGCACATTGTCACCTGGTCCTCTGGGGCCTGCATGCCCAGCGGCCCTTCAGAGCCCTGAGGATCAGCCCCCATCCTGGTCTCAGAACCCAAGGCTCTTGGTGGTTGACCCCACCTACCAGATGCGTTCCTGCTCAGACTTCACTGCCAGAGCGTGATATGCAGCCTCTCCAGGACTCCTCCTGGGGTCTCCCTTCCTCTGGGTTTCATTGCACAGCCAGGCTGGACTGCTCACCAGATCCCTAGAGACCTCAGACCCTCGTGGAGAGCTCTCGTCTCATTTGTTACACTTGACTTTAAGCTTCCCAAGGGCAGGGACTTCTTAGACTCTCCTTTTGGGCAAATGAAGCCTGCAGTGGGGGGTTATTGACTCTGCTTATAGGATTTCTGGGATGGAAAGGACCCTACCCCAGCCAGGCACCTCCTAGGATAGCCCAGGGACATCCAAGCTCTTCCTGTGGGGCCTCAGTGACTGAGCTACAGACTCTGCTCTCTGTTCTCATTTTGCTCCTGGAGAGTTGCCCCTGATAGTCCAACTGACCTTCCAGGTATCTCATGATATATGCATCTGTCCCCAGGCTGAACAGCTTCAATTCTCTGAAAAATGCATATTGAAGGGCTGCTTGATTCTCTATGAATGACCTGGGGAATCCCAGCAATACAAAATTAAGTATTCCCCAAGGATTCCGAGTCACCGAGTTTATACTGTACTACCCTGTGTTTCCAGGTCATAAGTATTTTTGTGTCCTAGCCTAGGAGCCCAGCCTTGGTTTATTACGCTGTTTCTTTGGGAAACAAAAACATATGGTTGTCTTAGTCTGCTCAGGCTGCCATACCACAGACTGAGGGGCTTAAACAACAGACATCTTTTTTTCACAATTCTGGAGGCTGGAAAGTCCAAGATCATGGTGCCTGCAAGGTTGGTCTCATTCTGTGGCCTCTTCTCTTGGTTTATAGGCAGCCACGTTCTTGCTGTGTGCTCACTTGACCTCTTTGTATATGCAGAGAGAGATTGCTCTGACCTCTTTTCCTCTTCTTATAGGACACTAATCTTATCGGATCAGGGCCCCATTTTTGTGACTGGATTTAACCTTAATTACCTCTGTAAAGACCCTGTCTCCAGATATATTCACATTGGGGGTTATGGCTTCAACATATGAATTTGGGGGGACACAAACATTCAGTCCACAACATACGGATTATTAAATAATTTTGGCACATGAGCTATTTGTAAGATGGAAACTATCTATACTTGTTTCTACTTGCACGCACATACTTTAAAACTAAAATGAAGTGAATACCAAATACATATGGAGAGAGAAACAAGGAAGAGGGAAGGAACCAGGATGTATTTGTGGTGGAAAACTTTGAGAAAGGAATAACCTACTGCTCCCTTTCCTGGGCTCCACACAAGCTCACAAGGAGACAGAGCCCACACGGGGCTTCCCGCCCTAAAGCATCAGAATCACAGGCTATGGACAGACAGAAGACACTGATGAACACACTGGACCAGCTGCACAAGGGCCAGTCAGCCAGACGGATGCCAAGGGCCACAGAGCTCTTGGTTTAGAGCTCAAGAGCACAGGACCACAGAAAAAGAGAAAAAGGCAAACAACAGATGAAATAAAAATGAAATAGCAAGGTGATATACTCAAACCTGACTATATCAATAACCACATTTTATAATTGTATGTAAATGGCATAATCACTTCAGTTAAAAGAAATTGTCAGATTGGATTTAAAAAAACAGCAAGACTCAATTATATGTTGCCTGTAATAAACATACTTTAAATATAAAGGCACATAGTTTAAGGTTAAAGGGTGGACAAAGATATCCCATCCTAACATTAACTGAAGGGAAGCTGCAGTGGCTCTGTTAACTTCAAACAATGGAGATTCCATAGTGAAGCTTATTACCAGGACAAAGATGATAATTTCATAATGTTAAAGGGGTTAACTCATCAAGAAAACATGACTCTAATAACAGAGCTTCAAAATACATGATGAAAATGGATAGAACTGCAAAGAGAAACAGACATTCATAATTATAGTCATATATTTCAATATTTCTCTATCAATAATTGATAGAACAAGCAGACAGAAAAACATTGTGATATAGAGTCTGTCTCCAATATTTGATGTTTGCTGACACCTTTTAACCCGCGTCCTCCGTCTTCCCCTTCTGTCCCACCTTTGGGCAAGCTGAGAAGAAAGCCTGGGTGCTCCTCCCATTGGCACCAGTGGGAGATTCAAACCGTGCAGGCCGCGGCCCACACACGGGTACCGTCAGCCTCCCCCACCCCCTAACTACTGTAGAAACCCCAAGCCAATCTCCTTTCCCCACTCCCTCAATTCCTTTTGGACCTGCTTGGGAGCCATCCTACTCTCCCCAGAAAACCTCATTACGCAAGTAACAAATCATTTCTTTCCCTTTTGGGGGGTTAGGGGGGTTGTACGTGTGTGTGAAGTCATCAGTCTCAACATCCAAACCAAATTTCATTTGCTTTCTGTTTCTGTGGAGTGACCACAATAATCACTAAGAATATGGAAGACTCGAGCATCACTATCAACCACCTTGGCCTGACTGATATTTCTAGAATACTCTACCCAGAGCAAAAACATTCTTTTCATGTGCTCATGGACCATTTACAAAGATAGATCATATTCTGGGCCATAAAAATCAGTAACAATACATTTGGAAAGATTCAAGACATACAAACGATATTCTCTGACCACAATGGAATTAAATTTAAAATCAATAACAGATCTCTGGAAAATACCCAAATGAAACAACATACTTCTTCTTTTTTTTTTTTTTTTTTGTCTTTTTCGTGACTGGTAAGGGAATCGCAACCCTTGGCTTGGTGTTGCCCGCACTGTGCTCAGCCAGTGAGCACACTGGCCATTCCTATATAGGATCCGAACCTGCGGCAGGAGCGCCTCGCAGCGCTCCCAGTGCCGCACTCTCCCGAGTGCACCACGGGGCCGGCCCGAAACAACATACTTCTAAATAATTCATGGGTTGAAGAAAAAATTAAAAGATAAATTAGAAAAAAGTTTGAAAATGAAAATACAACATATCAAAATTTGTGGGGTACTGCAGAACTAGGAAGAAATGTATAGCACTAAGAGCCTCTATTACTGAAGAAAAAAATGTGAAATCAATGACTTCGTCTTCCACCTTAAGAAAATAGCAAAAGATGAGAAATTAAATTCAGAGTGTACAGAAGAAATTGAACAGTAAAAACCAATAAAACAGAAAAACAACAGAGAATATTAATGAAACCGTAAGCTGGTACTTGAGAAACTTAATAAAACTGAAAAATCACTAGCTACACTAATCAGGAAAAAAGACAAGAAACAAAGTACCAACATTACAAATAAGAGAGGTGACATCAAGACTGGTTCCAAAGATATTAAAAGGATTATAAGGGAATATTATAAACACCTTTATTCCAATAAATTTAACAACTAAGATGAAATAAATTACTTGGGCCGGCCCGGTGGCGCACTGCTACAGAGCGCCGCTTGGGAGTGCGACAGCACTCCTGCTGAGGGTTCGGATCCCACATACAGACCGGCCGCTCACTGGCTGAGTGAGGTGCGGGTGCAACACCGAGGGTTGCGATCCCGTTGCCGGTCCCGGTCCGGTACGGGCGCGACACTGAGGGTTGCGATCCGTTGCCGGTCACGAAAAAAGACAAAAAGGAAAAAAATAAATAAATAAGATGAAATAAATTACTTGAAAGAGAAATTATCAAAGCTTACTCAAGAAGAAATAGATAACTTGAATAGCCCTATATCCATAAAATAAATTTATTTTGTAGTTAAAACCTTCCCACAAAGAAAACATCAAGTGAACAAGGCTTCACTGGTGAATTCCCTAGATATTTAAGGGAGAATAATGCCAATTCTACACGAACTCTTCTAGATAATTCTGCTGCCTTCATACTATGACAAACACATCATAGACAAAGACATTACTTGAAAAAAACCTACAGCCCAATATTCCTCATAAACATAGATGTAAAAATTCTAAACAAAATATTAGCAAATTGAATGCTACAACATATGAATAGTTTAATACCTCATGACTAAGTGGGATTTGTCCCAGGAATTTCTGGAGGCTTCAACTTTCAAAGTTCGATCAACACAACATTACCAATTATAATAACTTTAAAAGGTATGAAGTACCTACGGATAAATTAAAGATATGAAAGACCTATATAACATTGCTGACAGAAATTAAAAACGACAAATAAATGGAGACACGTGCTGAGTTCATAGGTTGAAAGACTCAATAATGCTAAAATGTCGGTTCTCCTCCAATTGATCTATAGATTCAGTGCAATCCAAATCAAACTCCCAGCAGGCTTTTTTCTTTTCTCTCTTTCTTTTTTTTTTTTTGGTAGAAGTTGACAGGATGATTCTAAAATTCCTATAGTAATGAAAAGGACCTAGAATGACTCAAGCAACTTTGAAAAAGAAACAGATTGGAGGATTAACACTACCTGATTTTTAAACTTACTGTGAAGTTAAAGTAATTAAGATTATATTGAGGGCTGTCCGGTTAGCTCATTTGGTTAGAGTTTAGTGTTGTTAACACCAAGATCAAGGGTTCGAGGATCCCCTTATCAGCCAGCTACTGGAAAAAAAAAAAAGATTATATAGTACTGGCAACAGCAATAAAACAGAAACAGTCCTACACATAATAGACACCTGATTTTCAACACACAAAGGCACAAAGGCAGTTTAAAGAAGAAAGAAGAATCTTTTCCACAAATTGTGCTGGAACAATTGGATATCCAAAATTAAAAAAAAAAAAAAAAAAAAAAAAACCTGACCCAATCCATACTTTACACCATATACAAAAGTCAAGTCAAAATGGGTCATAGCCCCACATATAAAACATAAAGTATAAAACTTTTAGGGAAAAAAGGAAAAAAAATTATAACTTTGATGGATATCCAAAATAAAAAAAAAAAAAAAAAAAAAGAAAACCTGACCCAATCCATACTTTACACCATATACAAAAGTCAAGTCAAAATGGGTCATAGCCCCACATATAAAACATAAAGTATAAAACTTTTAGGGAAAAAAGGAAAAAAAATTATAACTTTGAGTTAGGCAAAAATTTATTAGAACACAGGAGCCCAATACATTGCTTATAATTGTATCAAATTATACACTTTGAATATGCAGTTTGTAATATATCATTTTTACCTCGATAAAGCTATCCCCCCTCTAGTGGCTCACCCACACCCTCAGAATTGAGTCCAGATCCTCCTTCTCCCTGTGGGAGGTCATCCCTCTGTGCATGTCTGTGTCCTAATCTCTTCTTATAAAGACATCCGTCAGATTGGATCAGGGCCCACCCAAATGACCTCATTTTAACTTCACCACTTCTTTAAAAAGCCCCATCGCCAAATGCCGTCACATCCCAAGGTCCTGGGGATTAGGGTTTCAACATATGAATTTGAGGGGGGCCATAGTGCAGCCCATGATAGTAGATGGGCCCTGAGCCGGTTGTTGCTGGTGCTGGGTCACGGGTCTACGGGGCTCATTGTTATATTATACACTCCAGTCTGTATATACGTGAACATCTCCCAAACTAAACAAGACACCATCCAGGCCACGCCACACCTGTTTGCAGGCTGGCTCCGGGCCACAAGTCCACCCATGTGTGGTATCAGCCGAGAGGGTGCTGGGCTCACTGCGGAAGCCTGCACAGCCCACGCTCTGGCTGAGCTGGCAGAGGAGGACTTTACAGGGTCCCCTCACTTGCCTCCATTGGCCTGTGAGAGACTTATTCCCATACAGAAGATTCTAAATGTCGTTGCTCCTTTTATGTAATGCATAACCCAAGACATGACCAGCAGGCAACTGTCTGTCCCCCTGTCCCCCAGATTGGCGGGATCGGGAGTGGGGCAGAAAGAAAGCCATCTTTCCCCAGTCTCCTAGAGGGCCAGGAGAGTGAGGCCTGCAACTAAAATATCCTCTGGTCTGCTGTCATTTCTTCCCAGAAGTGTTTGGAGAACTCCATAGATAACTGCAGAGGATACTTTGAAAACTTCTCAGTGGCTGAGCTCAAAAAAGCAGGAATGGGTCTATAATTATGTTGTTCCCACAAGCTGATGCTCTTTCTGTGCAATTATGTGGTCACTTGTCATCAGAAGAAAATTATGTGTTTGTGCTCGGTGCAGTCAAGACATTATCAAAAGCAGCGTGCAGCGTTGATAAAATCAACCAGAACAATAATCATAGTCCACTTATTGTCCAAGGGGACAGCTGGGCTTTCGAACACCCAGAGTGTCAGTGCTGGAGTCCCTCAACACTTGAGGGCCTGAATTTGCCGCTAGCCTGTTCATTTTACAGGAGGGGACACTGAGATTTGGAGAGCCCCCTGGTTCCCATTGTTATGTGCATTAGAAGACTCCTAGGAAGAGATTTTTTTTTACATTTTATTTTTAAAGGAATAGGAGCTGTCTGGGCTGAGTGGAGTGACCATGGTGGGCAGGCAGAGTGGCAGGTAAGGGGAGGTATGTAGGTGCCCTCTGGGGTACAGGGGAGCCCCTTCCCACCCTGGTCCCCACTCCAGCCACTTGTCTCCCCACCCCAGCACTAGCCCCCAGGAGGGTCTCAATGTGCATCCTGACCTCAGGCCCAGAAGGTTCTTGGGTGTACCTGTGGACGGGGAGCCTCCTGGGGCCCCTGTTGGGCTTCCACAGCCCCTGGCTGTGCTCTGGCCCGCAGGTGTGCAGCCGAAGCAGTATCTTGGGAGGACACCCTGAGCGAGGAAGTGCCCGCCCGCCTGCCGCCTCCAGCGCCAGCACAGAACAGAATGGTCGTGTGGTTACTCTGAGTCCCATCTCTACAATTGCATGTTGCTTTCGCACTGTTGTAAAGTCGAAAAATCCATAAGTGGAACTATTGTTAAGTCGGGGCCATCTTCATAGTCTGTTGTATCATGCTAAACTGGAATGCTTTTTTTCCTTTTTACTTCTATAGAGCTTTTCATTAAAGACTGTCAGAGTGATCCACAAACATTAAGCCATCGCCAACTCCTATGTGGTCTGGGAGGATGAACAGAATCCCAGAGAGAGGGGCCGGCCCGGTGGCACACTGGATAGTGCGCCGCTTGGGAAGCACGGCGGCGCTCCCGCCCGAGGGTTCGGATCCCACATACAGACCGGTTCCCGCTCACTGGCTGAGCGAGGCGCGGGAGCAACACCGAGGGTTGCGATTCCGTTGCCGGTCCCCGGTCCGGTACGGGGGCAACACTGAGGGTTGCGATCCGTTGCCGGACATGGAAAAAAGACAAAAGACAAAAAAAAAAAAAAGAATCCCAGAGAGAGGGTCTTAGAAAGCTGTGGCCAGTCAGCAGCTTCCGGTATTGGGCCCAGCAGAACCACCAGCAGATGGGCCCAGCAGGTAGTCGTGGTGGCTGCCAATCCAAACACACCTGCAAGATGGTTCCACACCCATGATCTCGGGGGCTGCTGCTTCTTTTTTTTTTTTTTCCTTTTTTCGTGTCCGGCAACGGATCGCAACCCTCAGTGTCGCGCCCGTACCGGACCGGGGACCGGCAACGGGATCGCAACCCTCGGTGCTGCGCCCGCACCTCGCTCAGCCAGTGAGCGGGAACCAGTCTGTATGTGGGATCCGAACCCTCGGCGGGAGCGCCGCCATGCTCCCAAGCGGCGCACTGTAGCAGTGCACCACCGGGCCGGCCCATAAAGTCTAATATTTAAATACAAAGCCACACTCTGGCAGAACAGGAGGGGGGATTCTTGGTGATGCGAGGGGCCCTGAAAGACAGGAGGTAGACTCTAAGTCCCCGAGGAAAGCCGCAGAAGGTGCGATCACTGAGAAAGTTGCCCCATGCCAAGAAACAGAGGGCAGAGGGGCTTGGGGCAAGCAAAGGGCTTTTGGTTGGAGGAAGCAGCACAGCAGGAGGGAGCAGCCCTGCAGGGTGATCCTCCCATCTTCCATCTTCCATTGACCAAGCAACAAACAGGCACAGGGATGCTTGCCTTCAGACAGGAGTGCAGAGTGGCAGTCTGGCTCACAGACGTTCCAGTGGCCATCATCCCAGAAAACAGGCTGCAAAGACCCGAGCTAACAGGGCAACCCCTGCCACTCCCACTCGGTCTGAGAACCATGTGGCTGATAGTAGCAGCTCTCACCATCCCCCAAGCACAGGAGCAGCACAAGCGGAGTCACCACGTTTGAGGGCACCAGCTCCTTGAGAGAGAGACTAACACCAGAACTTACATCAGAGGAAATTGAGTTCATAGAGCCACAGACCAGGATTAAAAATAGATATATTTAATATTCTCAGGGAAATAAAGAAGGGAGCAGAAACAAGAACAGACAGCTAAACAGTGGCTAAAAGAAGAAATCGAGAGAGACTTTAGAAACAAAAATTAAAAATATGTAACTCTAGAAATTTAAAAATAACTTATAAAAAATTCAAACAAGCAAAAGAAGTAAAAAAAAAAAAAAAATTCACTATTCTATTACAACGGGACAAACACTGTTAACAATTTCAGTAAATGTTTTCCCAGATCCATACACATACACTTTCTAACCAAAAAACAGGACCATACATATACATATTTTATCCTATTTATATTTATGATACATATACATACATTTTTATCTTACATATACATATATCATATATACATATTTTATATAATTATATTTATATATTACACATAGTTTACATAATATATTTACATATTATTATTTTGTAAGCTTTTTATAGTTAACAGTACACATCTTTTTTTTTTTTTTTTTTCCTTTTTGTCTTTTTTACTGACCGGTAACAGGATTGCACCCCTCGGTGTCGCGCCCGTACTGGGGACTGGCAACGGGATCGCACCCCTCGGTGTTGCGCCCACACCGCGCTCAGCCAGTGAGCGGGAACCGGTCTCCACATGGGATCCGAACCCTCGGCGGGAGCGCCACCGCGCTCCCAAGTGGCGCACTCTCCAGTGCGCCACCAGGCTGGCCCAACAGTACACATCTTTTTTTTTTTTTTTTTCCTTTTTGTCTTTTTTACTGACCGGTAACAGGATTGCACCCCTCGGTGTCGCGCCCGTACTGGGGACTGGCAACGGGATCGCACCCCTCGGTGTTGCGCCCACACCGCGCTCAGCCAGTGAGCGGGAACCGGTCTCCACATGGGATCCGAACCCTCGGCGGGAGCGCCACCGCGCTCCCAAGTGGCGCACTCTCCAGTGCGCCACCAGGCTGGCCCAACAGTACACATCTTTTTAAGACCTTAGACTTAAGTGTGGCCTACAGGGAAGAAATTGCTGGTGAGTCAGAAGTGATGAAGCTGGTGGAGGAAGTGATCATGGTGTGCTGGTTTGTGTGTGATCAAGAAAGAGAACGCCATGTGTTGTCCTTCTCTAGATCTGGAAAAATTAATTCTGACTATTTAATCACTAATTATTTTAGTAAAGAATAAACCAACACGACTACACAGAGTTTCTCTTTTTAGAGCAGCTATATGGTAAGAAAAATAATCCTAAGAAGCTGAGAACTGCCAGAGCCCAGCCAGGAAACAGGCTGAGCTGAGATGGAAGATGCTGAGGAGGAGGATTTTTTTATTATGAGAGAAGCAGAGAGAGAGAGAGAGACAGAGAGACAGAAACAGAGACAGAGACAAAGAGAGACAGACAGAGAGACAGAGACAGAGACAAAGGGAGACAGAGAGAGAGATAGAGACAGATAAAGAGAGAGACAGAAACTACTGCTTGGAACAGATGTAAAGTTGATGGATGATAGAGAAAGCGGTACTCGGGGTCTCCTGACTCCGATTCTAGTGTTTTTACCCCACCCATGATGAGTCTTTTTGATGTTATAAGCTCCACAAATAGACGTGACTTAGCTACGAGCCCTCCACAGGCCGGGAGATCTTGCTCTCAACGCCCAGGGGAGAGCTGCCCTGCCTGTCCAATATAGAAGCCAAGAGCTGCCTGTGGCTATTGACATTTACATTAATTAAAATTCAATAAAATTAAAAATTCTGTTCCTCAGCCACAAGCTGCATCTCAAGTGCTCAAAAGCCACATGTGGCTTGTGGTGACCACTCTGGGCAGCACAAAACATCACTGAAAGTTCTACTGGGACATGCTGGTCTACAGGATTATTAGAATAAATTTGCTTGAATCAAATGGTTATTATGTGAGAATACAAACATTGCAGCTATTGCCCTCTTCCCCTCCCCAGGGACAGAACTCGGCCCCTGCCCCCTCAGTTCCTCCAGCCCCTCCCCGCCAGTGTGAGGACAGGCCAGCTCCCAAGGGAGTGGACGGGTCGTCTGTACAGGAGTTTGAAGATACGAGCACCAGATGGGGAAGGGAACAGGAGAAAGGGATGTGTTTTAAATCACGCAGGGATTAAGTCGGCATTTCTCCAACTTTAGTCATTCAGTACTTCTCTCACATTTTGTCACATCTAAGTTATCTGAATTCTTATTTTCTTTATTTTAAATCAACTTATTTTTCTCAATATACCCTTGTCCTAAACAATATCAGTAGGATACAGTTTCGAAAATAATTATTTGTGCTAATTACGTTTTGTCTAATCATATTAAAATAAATACACAACTATTAAAATGACAATGTCCACCTACACTCACCTCACATCCCATCAGGGACAGCTGTAACACACGGTGTGCACTGCATCATGTTTTCAGAGAAACTTAAGAATCTGAGCTTTTTAACAACCACTTTTGTGCTGAGCTGTGCTTCTTTGAGCACTCTGAGGCTGAATGTGCGGGTCCTGCTTCATCAGGCTGACATCGACAGTGACCACAATGTCCAGTGAGGGCTTGTGACCAGGTTGTGGATCTCTGCCTGTGCAATAGCTCTTTTAATCCTTAACACAACTTGATTCTTAGTCCAGTGTGCCCATATGAAGATACAGATGCTCAGAGAGGCGGAGGAACCTGCTGCAGGTCATGAAGTGGCACGTGGGACTTTTGTCTCATGTGTGGACATGGACCTCCTTCCCTGAATGTTCAGCACTCTCTTGAGCCAGCTGTTGGTGCGGCAGAGTCCCGCTGCATTCTCACCCTTGTCCTACCTGTATTAATCATGCGCTCCATTTGCAAATGTCCCAACTTCGGATGGAACAAGTGTGTCAAGTGACATAGTTTCTTATTTCATTATAGGAGCTGAATGTTTGATTTATTTTGTCCAAAGCTGACTTCTGACCTGTTTTCCCATCCATGCGCCCAAGACACATTCAAAATGTCAGACTTGAAAAGAAAAATGTAAGTCATGATATTCTGATGGGTTTGTTGGTGAGGCGAAGATTGTTGTCAGTGGATGAAGTCTAGACACTCAGGGCTCAGTCCTGGGCATGCTCGTGAAGGATGTCTCAAGGAGCTCCACCTACAGATCCTTGTGGCCAGGGCAGGATCTTACCATCAATAGATATCCTGGGCTCGAGACTCAATGCCGAAATATGCTGCACAGAAGCTTGCTGGAAGGGAAGGATGACCAGTGAGAGAGACCGACCAGTGAGAGGAACTGAAACAATGAGAGTGACCAATGAGAGACTGGCCAGTGAGAGAGAGTGACCAACGAGAGACTGGCCAGTGGGAGAGAGTGGCCAATGAGAGACTGGCCAGTGAGAGAGAGTGGCCAACGAGAGACTGGCCAGTGACCGAGAGTGGCCAATGAGAGACTGGCCAGTGAGAGAGAGTGGCCAACGAGAGACTGGCCAGTGACCAGTGAGAGAGAGTGGCCAATGAGAGACTGGCCAGTGAGAGAGAGTGGCCAATGAGAGACTGGCCAGTGAGAGAGAGTGGCCAATGAGAGACTGGCCAGTGAGAGAGAGTGGCCAATGAGAGACTGGCCAGTGAGAGAGAGTGGCCAATGAGAGACTGGCCAGTGAGAGAGAGTGGCCAATGAGAGACTGGCCAGTGAGAGAGAGTGGCCAATGAGAGACTGGCCAGTGAGAGAGAGTGGCCAATGAGAGACTGGCCAGTGAGAGAGAGTGGCCAATGAGAGACTGGCCAGTGAGAGAGAGTGGCCAATGAGAGACTGGCCAGTGAGAGAGAGTGGCCAATGAGAGACTGGCCAGTGAGAGAGAGTGGCCAATGAGAGACTGGCCAGTGAGAGAGAGTGGCCAATGAGAGACTGGCCAGTGAGAGAGAGTGGCCAATGAGAGACTGGCCAGTGAGAGAGAGTGGCCAATGAGAGACTGGCCAGTGAGAGAGAGTGGCCAATGAGAGACTGGCCAGTGAGAGAGAGTGGCCAATGAGAGACTGGCCAGTGAGAGAGAGTGGCCAATGAGAGACTGGCCAGTGAGAGAGAGTGGCCAATGAGAGACTGGCCAGTGAGAGAGAGTGGCCAATGAGAGACTGGCCAGTGAGAGAGAGTGGCCAATGAGAGACTGGCCAGTGAGAGAGAGTGGCCAATGAGAGACTGGCCAGTGAGAGAGAGTGGCCAATGAGAGACTGGCCAGTGAGAGAGAGTGGCCAATGAGAGACTGGCCAGTGAGAGAGAGTGGCCAATGAGAGACTGGCCAGTGAGAGAGAGTGGCCAATGAGAGACTGGCCAGTGAGAGAGAGTGGCCAATGAGAGACTGGCCAGTGAGAGAGAGTGGCCAATGAGAGACTGGCCAGTGAGAGAGAGTGGCCAATGAGAGACTGGCCAGTGAGAGAGAGTGGCCAATGAGAGACTGGCCAGTGAGAGAGAGTGGCCAATGAGAGACTGGCCAGTGAGAGAGAGTGGCCAATGAGAGACTGGCCAGTGAGAGAGAGTGGCCAATGAGAGACTGGCCAGTGAGAGAGAGTGGCCAATGAGAGACTGGCCAGTGAGAGAGAGTGGCCAATGAGAGACTGGCCAGTGAGAGAGAGTGGCCAATGAGAGACTGGCCAGTGAGAGAGAGTGGCCAATGAGAGACTGGCCAGTGAGAGAGAGTGGCCAATGAGAGACTGGCCAGTGAGAGACAGTGACCAATGAGAGACTAGCCAGTGAGAGAGAGTGGCCAATGAGAGACTGGCCAGTGAGAGACAGTGACCAATGAGAGACTAGCCAGTGAGAGAGAGTGGCCAATGAGAGACTGGCCAGTGAGAGAGAGTGGCCAATGAGAGACTGGCCAGTGAGAGAGAGTGGCCAATGAGAGACTGGCCAGTGAGAGAGAGTGGCCAATGAGAGACTGGCCAGTGAGAGAGAGTGGCCAATGAGAGACTGGCCAGTGAGAGAGAGTGGCCAATGAGAGACTGGCCAGTGAGAGAGAGTGGCCAATGAGAGACTGGCCAGTGAGAGAGAGTGGCCAATGAGAGACTGGCCAGTGAGAGAGAGTGGCCAATGAGAGACTGGCCAGTGAGAGAGAGTGGCCAATGAGTGACTGGCAAGTGAGAGAGAGTGACCGATGAGAGTGACTGGCCAGTGAGAGACAGTGACCGATGTGAGTGACTGGCAAGTGAGAGAGAGTGGCCAATGAGAGACTGGGCAGTGAGAGAGAGTGGCCAATGAGAGACTGGCCAGTGACAGAGAGTGACCAATGAGAGACTGGCCAGTGAGAGACAGTGACCAATGAGAGACTGGCCAGTGTGAGAGAGTGACCAATGAGAGACTGGCCAGTGAGAGAGAGTGACCAATGAGAGCCTGGCCAGTGAGAGAGAGTGGGAAATGAGAGACTGGCCAGTGAGAGAGAGTGACCAATGAGAGACTGGCCAGTGAGAGAGAGTGACCAATGAGAGACTGGCCAGTGAGAGAGAGTGGCCAATGAGAGACTGGCCAGTGAGAGAGAGTGACCGATGAGAGACTGGCCACTGAGAGTGACTGATGAGAGTGACTGGCCAGTGAGAGAGAGTGACCAGGAAGTCAAGCGTCCTGTGTTCCAGGCACATTCGTGCTATACTGCTGTGTGACTGGCCCCTGACTTTGCCTCTCTGAATTTCAGGTTCTCTTGTGTACTAGACAGGGTCTAGGTCTTGTGAAACGGAGTCCTGGCCCTCAGGGCCCAGGTGGAGGTAGGAGCAAGAGAGGCAGACCTGGCCCGCGTTACCAGCAGCTTGCCCTGACCTGGAGTAACAAATCCCTGGGTTTCCTGGACCCAGATGGCGTAACTTGGACTTTACCCCAAGCTCCAAGCCAGGGGAAGGGAGGGAGACATTTTACTTCACCTGGCAAAGAGATACTCTCCCAGGAGACCTGAGAGAGCATGAGTGAGGGAGAAGGCAGTAGCCACCCAGAGGCTGCCCTGCCAACAGCTCCGTGGAAAGCACACCGGGCAGCACAACCGCCAGGTCAGGAATAAGGTCCGCTCGGCCCTGCACTGGCTCCTCACTGCAGAGCACGCTTGTCTTGGGACCCTCAGGAGTCTTGGGCACAGTAGCAGCTGCCTCTCTGCAAACCAAAATGCTAACTGCAATGAGATGTCCAACTGAGCAGCTGATCAGAGTGCAGCATCTGGTGGCAGGTGACAGTGCACGTTCGGCCTGGCTGCACACAGGCACCGAGCCGAGAGCCAGCGCACCAACACGTTCTCGCGACTGAAGGGAAAACTTGACAGGAACAAAGAGCATCCTTCTTATGTCTTTATATACTTTTATTTTAAAAAGTTTTAGGCTTTATTGAGGTATAATTGACACATAATAAACTATATTTATTTAAAATGTACAACTTAATAAATTTTCACATGCTATACACCTGTGAAAACATCACCACAGTCAAGACAGTGAACTTGACCCTGGGTCACATGGTAGGTGTAGCTGATATTTTAAGATATAGCCAAACTGTCCCAGGGTGTTGGGTCTATTCCCACCAGCTGTGTTTGAGGTTCCAGTTCCTCCACACTCTCATCAATACTTGGTATGGTCAGTCTTTTTATTTTGAGCCATTCTAACAGGCATGTGGTGCTATCTCGCGGTTTTCTGTCGTTTTATTTCATCTCAAATTATTTTTCTCATGGAGGTAAAAATTTACATAACATAAAGTTAACCATTTTAAAGTAAATAATTCAATGGCATTTGGTACATTCACAATGCAGTGCAACTATCACCTCTATCTAGTTCCAAAACATTTTTACTGCTCCAAAATTAGACCCAGTACCCCCCGAGTAGTCACTCCCCGTTCCCTCCTCTGACAACCACCAACCTGCTTTCTGTCTCTATTGATTTACCTATTCTGGATGTTTCATATAAATGGAATCACAGAGTACGTGGACCTTTGTGACTGGCTTCTTCCAATTAGCATAGTGTTTTGGGGGTATGCCCATGTCATTGTGTGTATCACTACTTCATTCCTTTTTATGGCTGAATAATATTCCATTGAATGTATATGCCACATTTTGTTTATCATTCTTCTCTTGAGAGACTTCTCGTTGTTTTCACCTTTTGGCTATGAATATTCATATATGAGGATTTGTCTGAGCACCTGTTTTAAATCCTCTTGTGCAGCTCTATCCTTTCCGCCACTCTGCCCTATAAATTCTTGCTTCCCTGGTCTCTTGGGACTATTAGCTCCATCTCCTCAACTGTCAAGGAATCTGCTGGGCTCTGCCTCAGTTCCCCCTCCCTGTGCCGGAGACTGGAAACTCTCAAAATAGTACACTGGGGGCAACTGTAGGGTTCATCGCATTTGTTTTCTCTTAGGAATCCTCCACCACCTTATGTCCAGTGTCTTGAAAACCACTGCTTCGTGTCTTTCATTTACCATCTATTACCTATCTATCATCCATATATCATCTGTCTGTCTGTCTAATCTATCTATGTAATCTATCTATCTAATCTATCCATCTTTCTATCTATCTATCTTATCTATCATCTATCAATCATCTATCTATCTTATCTATCATCTATCTATATAATCTATCCATCTATCTATCTTTCTTTCTATCTTATCTATCAATCTACTATCTATCTATCTATCTATCTATCTATCTATCTATCTATCTATCTATCTATCTATCTGCTGTTTCAGAAGGGAGAGTTAGTTTGGTCTCCGCTTCTCCATTTTGGCCAGGAGTGCAAATCTCTTGTGGGACAGGGCCTTCTGTGGCATGCAGAAAGAGCCAACATCCCGGGCCGGCCCGGTGGCGCACTGGATAGTGCACCGCTTGGGAAGTGCGGCGGCGCTCCCGTCCGAGGGTTTGGATCCCACGTACAGACCGGCTCCCGCTCACTGGCTGAGCGAGGCGCGGGAGCAACGCCGAGGCTTGCGATCCCGTCGCCGGTCCCCGGTCCGGTGCGGGGGCAACACTGAGGGTTGCGATCCGATGCCGGACACGGAAAAAAAAGACAAAAAAAAAAAAAGAGCCAACATCCCTGTGGCTATGAGACCTCCTGGGTCCATCTTCACAGTGGGCCCCCCTTGACCAGTGAGTTGACTCCCTCTGGGGCCTGGAGGGGCCAGATGAATGTCCCTTTGCAAGAATGGCTGCTGTTCAAGAGCCTAGTCAAGAGGCCTTGAAAGGCGCCCCTGTTGCTAGGTGAGAATGGTCTCTTGTTCCCAGGTGTCTAACCTTAGGAGAATGGATGAAGGGTCTTTTTTTTTTTTTTTTTTTGACAACTGAAGACTGTCTTAACAAGCACAGCTCATCTGTGCTGAAACTAAGGCTGGGTTAAGATGGGGTTTAGGTCCTCATTAAAGTCCACAGCATAGAGTTTAAGAGGAAATGATGAAATGGTGCTCCCTGAAACATCTCTTCTTTAAATTTAATTAGACAAATTATACTCAAACTAGTAGATGCCCTGGGAAGGCAATCAACATTAGGGCTAATAAAAAGCTTGAATAGTATAAAAGGGCTGGAGGAGGTATTGTAGAACCTTTCTAGCACTTATGAGAGGTAAATTAACACCAATTGCTAAACATAGAAACTGGATAAATTTCAATATTCATTTAGAAATTAATTTTATGATGCTGTCCTAAGTATTAAAATACAGGTTATACTTAAATCATTCAAAGTTTGGCATGTTCACACATGTGCACAAAGTATTTGATAGATATTTACACACTGGGAGACACAATTATGGTCTGACTTTGGAGTTTTGGCAGATCTGGGTTCAAATTCTGGCAAGTTTCCCTACTAGCTTTTTTTGGGTGCGTGTGATCCGAACCCTCGGGCGGGAGCGCCGCCGCGCTTCCCAAGCGGCGCACTATCCAGTGCGCCACCGGGCCGGCCCGGATGAAGGGTCTTTGAAAAGCCCCTTTTTCTCTGAACCTCGGGCTGCTCATCCACAAAATAGGAATCATAACTACTTCCCACGGGGTATTAGGAGGTTTGAGTGAGATAAAGTAGATACAGCATTAGCCCTGTGCCTATATAAAGAAAGAGTTCAGTAGGTAGTGTATTTCTTTTCTTTTCTTGAAGGATGCCTTTATAACAAGAAATTGTTTTTTCTGTCCAAAATAAAAAACAAACAATAAAACCCCCAAGCCCTGCAATTTAGCCACTTTGGCACCCGGTGGCAGGTGTGAATCATCAGCAGGAGGACCTCCTTTACAGGCCTCTTCCTTCTTTTCCACTTTGGCTTAGTGGCGTGGAACATTAGCCATCCTAATTTCAACATGACTACAAAATTTTCTGTTAGAACATTTAGTCTTATAGCAGAGCTCTCGCTTGCAAAGCTTCAGAAATGGTGATCGATTGTATAATGTGTACTGCCCACCAGTCCTGAGCTTGTTCTTGGTCCCAACACCCCACCCCACACCTAAGCCCCTAGGCTCTTGTCCTCGGGAAGAGACAGCAACCGGGTGGTGGCACAGCTTGGCCCTGCAGCTGTGGCAAAGGAAGGTGTTGGTAAGGAAAGTGTCTGCGGGGTGCCTGAGCAGAAGGCTTGTATCTCTTCAGTGCTTGGGAGGGGAGGAGGGGACAACACAGAGCATTCAGGAGTGACCAGGTGTTTTGTTATTTCTTTGGGCCTTCTCTGTATTGACACTGAGGCCTGGCCACGGCTGGGAGTCATGGGTAGCTGCCCACAGTCCCCATGGAGTGGCCTTGGCACTTGTGCCCTCTGGTCTTCACCCTACAATTGTTGTCTCTCATGCAGGCTGTGCAGCTGGCATGTGATTTTACAGTTGGTGCCACTTGAAACAATAAGCCCAGCCTGCTGCCTGGTCCCAGGCACAGCGGAGGAAAGCTGCAAACGATGCCTGACTCAGAAGCGAGAGTGCAGGGCCTGCAGCAGGTCAGCACCCTCCTGATGGCCTGAACTGGGAGGCTGGTGGGCTTGTGGTGGCCATTCACCAGGGCACGAGTGCAGGCATCACTAGAGCAGCAGCTGGTGCGATCCACGGGGCTGAGTGGGTCCCCAGGGCGTGGAGAGCAGAGATGGCCTGGAAACAAGTGCAGCAGATGGGAAACATAAGTAATGCAGCACCACAGGACTAAAGGGGCGTCATTCACAAGGCAGCTGAGCACTGGGAGCCTTTTCTTCACTTATTTGTCCTTGTGGAGATAACTTCCTCCTATGTGCTGAGAGAAAATTATATCATATAACTCACAGACTACCATATCTCCATGTTTATCTTTCTACTAACTCCCTCTGCCTCCCCATACATCATGGTTGCTGAGCTATGCAGCCATTAAGAATATGCACTTAGCAGAGAGACCCATAGTTTCCCCTCCATTAAGAAGGCAAATTGCTTTCTGGACTTCCTCTTCAAAGCAGAGCATCAATTTTTACGGTGTGTGCAGCCCCAGTAAATGTCATTCTTTAGTGGAACTAAATTCCTTCCTCCCACCCTTCAATTAGACATCAGGACTTGATGCATAAAGGTCTGATTCCAACTCTAGGGTAAGAAGGACCATCCTCTGAGGCACAAGCTTCTGTTCCTGGTAAGCTGGGCAGGCTGCTGCTCATTTCCCACCAAAGGCTCCAAGACTAGCAATACAAATATGGTCACACCTCACGCTTCCCATTAACTGCTCAAGCACACCTTGCCTTATTGGCAAGTAAGCCACTGTCCCCCACTTGAAGGCTCCTCTCTGCCTGAACTGACCAGGAACCCTGGAGAGGAGAGGAGGTGAGTGTGTTTGACTTCTCCATCCATGTGAGAGAGGACAGCAAAGCCCAAGACAGCTGGTCGACCACATAATCAGGGCCCAACTCTGCCGTGTGTCTGACTCTCAAGATGGTCACTCTCGATGCTTAGCTTTCTTGGTCCCCATTCTTGGGCCTAGCAAGGTTCCAGCTGACTTGAGGAGACTGTCCAGGTCTGCTTCCAACAGACAAATATAAGAAACAATAGTTTCAAGACAATGGACACTAGCAATGAAGGAATATAATCCCTGACAAACAGGAATCAAAGAAGGTAAGCCCTGCAATTGCACTGGCTTCCTACCCTAAGAGAGCTTCCAGGCAGCAGTAGGGTGGAGTGACCTAGATAGAAGCCAGCAGCCTCCCTGAGCCAAGGAACTAAAGCTGAGAGTCCAGGGAAATCAAGGCAGATAGAGTTCAACAAGACAGAATGTGTGGCAGAAGAGAGAATGCACAGAGAGAACCACGAGGTCTGCAGAGTGTCTCCCGACCATTCAGCATGTGAAAAAGCTGCCTCAGACTGGGGGAAAAACAACCCAAAAGCATTAGAGAACAGTGCTTGGTCCTCACACAAGTCCAGGAAGATTGCCTGTTCCCCCTAGTCTGACAGAAACAACTTATAATTCATGAGCACTAGATAGAATGCGTGCAAAGATTTTGCCTTAGGAACTGAGATTTGTTTAGGAAGTGAGCACTGCCCTGGACCCACCTGAGAAATCATAAAAGCAAGAGCTGAAAGGATCAAACTACATACAAGTAACTGCATCTCAGAAAAAGCTCAGGAATATTTACAGAAAAACAAAAATATCTAGCACCGAGCAAGGTAAAATTCACAATCTCTGGCATCCAATCAAAAATTACTCAGCAAACAAGTATGTAGGAAAACTGGGTCCTACAATGAGAAGATCAACCAGTCAATCAGAAATGACCCAGAATTGTCACATCTGTTGGAATTATCAGGAAGAATATTAAAACAGCTATTCTAATTGCTGTCTACAAGTTTAAAAAATTAAGTAGAGACATGGAAGATATAAAAAAAGACACAATTGAACTATTAGGGATAAAAACCAAAATATGCAAGATGAAAATACATTAGATTAATATCAGATTAGAAATTGAAGGAAAAACGTTTTGTAAACATTAAGACAGAGCTATAAAAATTATTAAAAATGAAACAAAGATACAAAAGATTTTGAAAAACACAGAGCATCAATAAGCCATGAGAAAACTTCAAGCAATCTAATTTATATGTGATTGGTATCCCTAAAGGGTTGGGGGAGGACAGGAAATATTTGCACTAATAATGGCTGAAATTTTTCTAATTTTGACAAAAATTATAAACCCACAAATTCAGTAAGTTCAACAAAAGCCAAACACAAGAAACATGAAGAAAACTACACCAATGCATATCATAATCAAGTTTCTCAAAACCACCTATAAAGAGAAAATATTAAACATAGAGAAAAAAGACCTCTCATGTGTGCAGGAGCAAATGTAAGAACAACGGCAGACTTCCCATGGAAACAATGAAGTGAAAAGCAATGATTCAACCTCTGAAGCAGTGAAAAGCGATACCGTCGATAGAGAATTCAATACCAAGCGAACGTACTTTTCAAAAACAAAGGTGAGACTTCTAGTTTCTGGTTTGGCATGTAAGAAGCCTGGAAGTCATCATTCCTAAAAAAACTAAAAAAAAAAAAAAAGTCAACAACTCTTTTTTGATTCATCAGAGAAACGAAGTAGGGGGGCAAACTGCTGCCCCCCAAAAATGGAGAGACAGGCAGATACAAAGAATCACGACTTACCAGAGCTGAAACCCATGAGCAGAAACCACTGCAGGAACCAATGCCGGGGAAGGAAAACTGGAACTGTAATGGACACATTGCTGGATGCTCAGTGTGGACAAGACTGAAAGTTAAAAACTCTGGGGGAGCCAGTCACAGGGAGATCCACACAGTTTTGTGAGTTTTACCTCCTGGATCTCTACCAGGTTCTCACAGTGAGTATCTGAGAAAAATCCTCTCATACCTCTGGCAAGGGGAAGGGAAAGGGAACCACTTAAAAACAAGACAGAGCACTTTGTTCTGAACAAGTCCTGCCCTCAGGAGAAACTATATAAGCAGATCCTAAACCGCTGGGGTTTTATCAGAGCCTAATTGACCCAGGGGAAGGGAAACACCCAACTCTAGCCACCCCTCATCCCCCTGCAAGCCGTCCTGCCCCACCTAAGGGGAGGGTGCTCAGAAGCACTGGTGAGGTTCATGGCCCAGGGCACAGACGCACTAGAAGACTGAGATTCATCATCTCCCACACCTTGCCACCACATTAGTAAAGGCCTACTTGCTGGAGTTTCTTTTATCTGGTATAACATATCTGGATTTCAACAAAAAATTACTGAAAGGGAAAAAACATAAGGTAGAGAGACAGACCAAGCATGAGAAGCAGATACAGCAGGGATGTTGGAATGGTCAGACGGGGAATTTAAAACAACTCTGATTAATACACTAAGGGTTCTAATGGATAAAGCAGACAGCAGGCAAGAATAGATGGACTATGTAAGAAGTGAGACAGAAGTTCTAAGAAAATCAAAAAGGAAGGTTAGAAATAAAAAATACCCAATAGAAATGAAAAATGATGGGCTCCTGCGAAGACTGGACATGGCTGAGGGAGGAATCAGTGAGCTTGAAGAAGTGTGAATGAAATTCTTGAACAGAAAAGATAAAGACGACGGACAGACACAGATCAGTGTCCCGACCCGCAGGATATTCAACGAGGACCCTGGAGGGGGGAGTGGGAATTGGATAGGACAAGAGACACGAGAAATGAAGACAAGACAGTATTCTGATCAAGTCTCGTTTATTGATTCTTAGGTTACATCTTATATAGGAGAAGGCAGGCATGCTGCAAAGGGTCTGGAATGTAAAGATATGATAATATCTTGAGGAGAGACAAAGACAGGACATTCAAAGTAAAGGTTGCCACCCAGAATGTTTATGGTTAAACAGTTTCTAGAGAAGGATAAAAGGTCACTTGCAAATTAACTTGCATAGCCAGGAGCAATCAGTTTCTGGCATAAAGATTTCGAGGCAGTTATCATGTAAAGCACGGCCATCTGAGCAGATTGTCACGTAGGAGCGGTCTCACAAGAAGGGGTGTGGGGCTTCAGGCCCCCAACAGATCAGAATGTCTGAAAACTGTGGGATAATTACACACGCTGTAACATACACATAGTGGGAATACAATGAGAAGAAAGAGAGGAAGAAGACAAGATATATTAAGAGAAATAATGGCTGGGAATTTTCAAAAACTAAGGCAGACACCAAACAGAACATCGAGGAAGGTCAGAGATCCCCAAACAGGGTTAATACCCAAAAAACCTACACCTAGGTATATAACTTTCAAACTGAAGACCATCAAAGACATGGATAAACTCGAGAGAACGTAGAGAAAAAAACCATCTTATCCGCAGAGGAACAAGAATAAGAAATACACTGGGCTTCTCTTCAGAAACCATGCGAGCGAGCAGAGCGGGGGTGAAACACTGCAAGTGTTGAAAGAAAGAAACTCAGACCTACCATTCTGTGTCCAGGGAAATTATCCTCCAAAAATGAAGCAGAAATAAAGGGTTTCTCAGGCAAAAATGGAGGGGATTTTTTCCCTGTAGACCTGCTTTGTAAGAATTATTAAAAACAATTCTTCAGAGTGAAGAAAAATGACATAGGTTAAAAACTCAGATCTACATGAATAAGGACTAAATGAAGGTCAAATTAAATATTTTATTTTTCTCATTCTTAATTGATCTAACAATAGTTTGCTCAAATTAATAACAGCAGCAACGTATTTGATGACTACCGCTTATGGATAAGTTTAATGAATGACACAATGTCATAAGAAAAGGAAAGGGGGAATTTGGAATAATCTGTTATACGATATTTGCACTGTCCATGAAGCAGTATATTGTTACTTCAAAGTAGACTTGAATTAATTGCAAATGTAGGCAAGTAAAAAAAAGTTTAAAAGAAGTATAACTGATATGCTAAGAGAAGAGAAAACGGAATCATATAAAATGTTCAGTTAAAACCAGAAAAAGAGTGAAGACATGGACGACTAACAGAAAACAGAAACAAATATGGTAGCTACTAATCCAAATATATCAATAATCAAATTACACATCCATGTTCTAAATACATTAATTAAAAGACAGAGGCTGTCTGGGTGGGTCAAAAAATAATATGTATCTACTCAAAACCCACGTTAAATATGCAAACACAGTTAGATTAAAGTAAAGAGAGGGAGAGATGTTAGCACTAATGTTAGCACTAATCCAAAGCAAGCTGGAGTACCAGCCAGAGCTGATACAGAGCAAGGAGGTTATGAGGGGTTCAGGGGGAGGTGGAGGGACAAAGAAGTGGGGCATGGGGGACTTTTAAAGTGGTGAAACTACTCCATGATATTGTAGGGTTGGATACGTGATGTTACGCATTTGTCAAAAGTCATTGAACTGTACAGCACAAGGAGTGAATCCTAATGTAAAGTGTGGACTTTAGTTGATAATAAAGTGTCACTATTGGTTTGTCAATTTTAACAAACGTGTCATACTAATTCAGGATGTCAGATATAGGGACACTCTGAGGGAGGCAAAGTGGTATATGTACGGTTCTCAGTACCTTCCAGCTGATTTTTATAAAACCTAACATTATTCTTAAAAATAAAGTCTACTTAAAGGGAGGAACAGAAAGGGAAATGCCACATGTCCTCACTCATATGTGGAAGCTAAGAAAGGTGATCGCATTGAAGTAGAGAGCAGAATGGTGGTTACCAGAGGCTGGGAAGGGCGAGGGGGAGAGGGGATAGTGAGAACTTGATTAATGGATGCAAAATTACAGCTAGATAGGAGGAGTAAGATCTAGTGTTCCATAGCATTGTAGGATAGTTATAATTATCAAGCTACTGTACACTTTCAATTATCTAGGAGAGAATTTTAACTGTTTCCAACACAAAGAAATAATAAATGTTTGAGGTAATGAAAAAAATAATCAGGGTTTGTCAGTGTTTCAGGGGTTGGGGGGAGGGAGGGATGAATAGGTGGGGCACAGAGGATTTTTATCTCAGCAAAACTATTCTGTATGATACTGTAATGGTGAATATGTGACATCATACATTTGGCAAAACCCACAGAACTGTACCATACAAAGGGACCCTAACGCAAAACTAAGTTAATAATAAGACATCAATATTGATTCATAATTGTAACTAGTGTACCACACTAACGTAACATGTCAATACTAGGAGAAACTGTGTGTGTGTGTGTGTGTTGAGGGGGAGGGTACAGGAACTATCTGTACTTTCTGCTCAATTTCTCTGAAAAACTAAAACTGCTATAAAAATAAAGAAAAAATAAAAATGAATGAAAAAAATAATAAAGTCCACTTGAAAATACCAACAGAAACATCTTTCTTCTGGGGCTTTGGCCACCTCCTCCCTGACCACCCCGCCTGCTCAGAGCCTCTGTTCTCTCCATCCATGGGGGGACCTGCTGCCTGAGCTCCTTAGGTGCCCCTCAGGACCCCCAGTCTGGCCAGTCTGAACAGTTTCCCTCTGGAGTAAAAATTCTGGGGACAAGTCATTCCTTGCAGGGTCTCAGGGGATGGACAAGGGGGCTGTGAGCCTGAGTCAGCCATAGAGATGTAGGAGAGTGAGATGCGGCTTAACAAAGTATGAGGTGGTAAACTGACCCACTGAAGGACCCACTACTTCTGAAAACTCAGTGCACGGGAGATCCAACCTCAGGGTCACCCAGAGAGGCATGAGTTGAGGATGTCAGGGCCACATGGGGGAAGGGGCATGGGTCCCTGTGTCTCCCATAGCTGAGTTGCTCCATCTAGGACATCTAGATTAAATGGGGACACACTGGATCTATAGAATATCCATGGGAGTGTAAGACGCTGCCAGTTCCCAATCCATCTCTCCTGAATTCTTACGACTGAAATCCAGGTCTCCTAGTTAATACCTTTGGGGAGACTGTTCAGTCCTGTGCCCCTGTCTGCCAGCACTGACCGAACACAAGGAGAGGGAAACTCAGAGTAGGGTGACCGCTGTGACCTTTGAAGGCAGGAACAGGCTTCCTTACAGCACAAGGAATGTGAAATCAGGAGACTGGGCCTCACCAGTGACAGGGCCACCACGCTGCCATGACAGGACCACATGCAGAGGAGGGGCTGTGGCATGGCCCAGCTTTAACTTCCTAGGTGTGCTGTAGGACCAGGTGGGGCTGGAGTGGCCCCAGCACCAGGCTGCAGGAGCTCCCCCCCACCAATGCACTACATAAGTAATTTCACTTCCTATTTGTTTCCATGACAAGGCTGGCTTCCCCTCCCCCCAGCCCAACTAACTTTCTGCCCTGGTTGCCGAGCATTTATTTGCTTTGGAGACGGAACATTCCATAAGGTTCCAAATGGTTAGCTGTGGCCACAGGACACTGGCAAGCAAAGACAGAGCTGCTGAGCTATTCACAGCCATGAAGGGCCTGCTGCACACCCCCAAAATGTCTCCTCAGCTGCTCCCGGACCAGCTGTGGGCTGCTATGCTTGTGATGTGCCAAAGCCTGAGACAAGAGCCAGGAGCCCTGGAGTTCCCTGGGAGGTCCTGGTGTGCCCTGCTGTGGTGGCCTTCATAGTAAAGTTAGGACACACACCAACAAGAGGGAAGGAGCTGGCCAAAAGCTGTGCAGCCAGGGTGAGGTCGACGGGAAAGCCAGTGCCAGGACTGTGCCAACTACACAGGCCAATGCCAGCCTCCTGTCGCCTGTGGTGGAGGCCAGTCCTGCATCACTGCAAGCTCTCTCTTTGGTGGCTCTGAATAGACAGAGCAGGACTTCACTCCAGGACATTGGCGATGTCCTTTAAAGAGCAGGAAGAAGCGAGCCTTCTAAACTTCTCCAAGAGACTGATGTAAAACACGTCTTCCAACCTGCTCAGAACAATGAAGAAGATCTTCAGAAGAAAACAGAGGACAGTGTGATTGACAGCAGTGATCCTCAGCAAAGTGCACAACTGCTCGATGAAGAAATTGCGAGACGGAAGCAAGGACTGCAGGAGAAGGAGGAGCAGAGAGAACGGCTGGAGCACCAGGAGGCAGGAACGAATCAGGCCCTGAATGATCAAGGGATCCCCTGAATGATCCCAATCACCCATCTGGAGTGTTGATGATGATGGTGACTCAGCTGCATCCTGTGAAAGTCCTGAAGGGGACAGTCGAGAAGCAGCCACACAAGGGTGGGAAGACACCCAAGGAATGAGGAGCTCACAGCACAAATACAGCAGCTCCAAACCGAGCAGCGTCCTTGCAGGATGAAAATTCACACCTGGAAAGTGAGATTCGGAAGCTTCTGCTGAGGCCTCAAGTGCTGCCTGAATCGCACCAAGAACACGTCCTGGGGCCTCAGAGGAAACGCACTGTGAGGAAGTAACTGCTCAGAAATGGAGAAGAAACTTCCCCACGTGTGTGGAGACACGGACCATGCAGGTGAGACACACAACGTCTACAAGAAGACGGCCGAAGACACGACCACGGAATTGGAGAGAAGCTCCTTCTCGTATCAGAAGGAGATCCTCTTCCATGAGAGAAGAGCCCAAGAAAGCTGGATGCAGCCGTGTCCACCGAGAGAAAGATCCAGGAGCTCAGAGAATAAAACGACCTCAACAGGCAAAAGCCGGCTGCCGTCAAGTCCAAGTTCCAGCCTTTCCCAAGTGGCCCTTTTGCTCCTGGGGCTCCACCTGCAGCCCATACACCACAGAGGCTCAGAAGTACCAGGGGGCCCTTGGGATGTCAGGTCCCCCAGGAGGGCGGGGGGTCAGGCTGTGAGGGCTTCCGGGTCCAGGGTCACCTGCCGGTTTGATTCTGCTGTGTCTGCAGCCTGGTACTGAATTCCCACAGCTACGGCAGAACATCAGCCTGTGCTTCTCCCTTCAATGTAATTTTATCTCTTTTTAGTTTAGCTATTGTTTATTTATTGATGCTTCAATCACTATTATTGAAGTTTGATATATAGCATTATAATTGTAAGATAGTATTTCTCTAATATAGATCATTTCATATAATCCTTATGAATAAATTATTTTTAAATCTTTGGACCCTCTAGAATTACACAGTATAAGTATTATATTTTCATTATATTTTGAGGGGCTTCTATTATTTTTATTTTATTTTTTCCTTTTTGTCTTTTCTCGCGACTGGCAACGGGATTGCAACCCTCGGTGTCGCGCCCGCACCGCGCTCAACCAGTGAGCAGACCGGTCTCTATATGGGATCCGAACCCTCGGCGGGAGCGCTGCACTCTACCGAGTGCGTCACCGGGCCGGCCCAAGGGGCTTCTATTATTAAAAGCACTTTTGAGATTTGCTATGGATAGAGATGTTTAAAACAAGAACATTTCTGTGTGCGAGGAGCTGTTATTAGAATACACTACAAGTAAATTTACCTGGATAAACTTTGGTTTTAACAAACAATGCAAAGAGACAAAAAAAACCCCAAAAAACAAAAATCTAACAATAATACCAAGCCACTCTAAGTTTATAATATTTGTATTAGTTTATCACTTATATTTATAGATTGATTTAAGGGTTGACATTAAACAACCATTGTTTCTTGCTTGAAAACTTTAACAAAGGTTTGCTGTTTCATTTAAGATAGTTTTTGTTTTTAAAATATTTTAAAATTTTATCTAGTCAATATAAAAGTGTTTCCTTGATAGAAATCACATACACACCCACACGCACACAGGGACACACGGATACACACTCACAATACAGAGACAAGGCACTACTATTTGTTATTTCAGTACCTGAGGCAAACGTAAAAACAAAAACAAAAACAGAAACATTCTTTGAAATAAAGAATTATGTGTATATACCTCACAGATTCCTATATTATTGCATACAAAAGGACAGTGGCCTGAGGGATGGGACAGGACTCCTACAAGAAACACTTCCTCCCACCTGCAGCAGATGCAGAGACTGGGGTGAGGCTCAGTTTCCCCAGCGGTGGGAAGGACTAGGGACAAGGACCAGTGATGGGGAGGGGCCCAGATCCAGCAATAGGGGCAGCTGCTCCCACCCCTAGGCCTAAAGGGAGGAAAGAGAGGTGGTGTCATCTGAGCCCAGATGGGGGCTGTCCAGGGACCTGGGAAAACTGCCCCACCCTCTCTCCTCCCATCACCCCATTTGCTGCTGGAGCAACATGCAGCCAGCACCCCGAGGGCATGGGCAGTGCTGACCAGAAGAGTCAGCCTCCTGGGCAGAGCAAGACAGAAAAGGGCACACCAGGAACTGGAGAACGGCAGCCTGCGTGGAGCAGTTAGAACCAAAGTGTGTGTGCTGTTATCTACATCACATCTGTATACTTAATGGACACCCTGGAGCTTCTGCGGTGTCTTCAGCACTGCTGTGGGTGCTTGGGAGGCAGCGATTGAAAAACAGTCCGAGGAGGCCTGAGGACCCCTGAGGACCCCAGAGCTTACATTCTCGTGAGGGCAAGTCAGACAATTAGGGCCCAGAACAAACGATGGCAACATGTGCTCTGCACAAACCTATAATAGGGTGAAGGGAAAACAAGTGATTGGAAAACACTGGGAGGTGACGCTTAAGCTGAGATCTAAAGAGAAAAAGAAGGCAGCCCAGGAAGGTTGGGAGGATACTCCAGGCAGAAGGAACAGGTAGTACAAAGGCCCAGAGATCTGGACTTCTGGGCCCAGGTGCATTGGAGAAAGATGCTGGGAGGGCGGGAGGTGGGTAGTGAGCAGGGCTGAGTGCACAGGTGTGTCCTTGTTTCCCTGTGATAACCCAGGGAGGGTTTCAGTCTGTGGCAGGTGAGGGGAGGGGAGATGTATGACATGTGGCTATGTGGATCTCCTCGTGTGGAGAGATGGGGATGGGGTGTGTGGCAGGATTCAGTGAGGATCCTTGTGGGGGTCTGCAGGAGATCACTTGGGGCTGGTCTGGGGTGGTGTCCTGGATAGAGATGTGAGGACACATTGGGCTGCATTTGGGCAGATGCAGGGGCAGAGAAGAGGAATGAAGGATGACACTGAGATGTTTCTAACAACACTGTGTGTCGTTGGGACTGCCTTAAGTAACCCCCAGTAGAACCTCTGCAGGAGAGCCCTGGAACAGGTCAGAAGGTGTGGATGTGTCAGCCCAGTGAAGCCGGGCTTCTGTGCAACACTGTGGACAAGGCATGTCTGTCTTGGACTTCCGTTTGGTGTCTGCAACACCTGACGGCCCCATAACTGGGGCCTTACCTCTCAGAGGCTCCTAAAGAGGGACTCCAAGGGTAGGTCCAGGAAGGGCTGGAGGGCATGGGGAAGACTCCCAAGGAGGCATTTACAAGCTGTGTGGAGCTGATTCAGTGCTTCTAGGTGGATATAGGAAGAAGAACAGGACGTTTAGCCCCCAGAGTTCCCAGCCAGTAGAAGAGAAGGACTCCTGAGCTAAAAATGCTCATGAATGTGGTGGAGACACTCAGTGCTGGCAGTATGCTCACCTCTCTCACTATGCCTGCAGCGGCGGGGTGGGGTGGGTTGGACAGTCCGGGAGTCCTCCATGGGGGAGGTGGTCCTGAACTGAAGATTCAAGGATGGTAGAAGATATCTACAGTGCTCTGCAAACCTCTCGGTACCTGGGAATCACTTGCCTCCTTTTTACAATGCAGATCCTGAACCATCAGGACTTGAGTAGGGCCTGAGACCCTGCATGGTAGAAGGTGATGTCCTTGCTGGCAGCAGGAATGAAACAGCCAGGACGTTCGGAAGCTTATGAGGTAGGAATGAAATAAAGGGACTAGGTATTTCTGGCAGAAGACCCAGCACACACACAGAGACATGATCAAAACCATCCTGGATGAGAAGTGCGGACTGGGAGTTTGTACAAGTAGCATGCTAGAGCACAGGATCAGTGGGGGAAGCAAAGCCACCAGGCACAGCTGATGTATAACTCTGCAGCTATGCTATTTCCAATTATTCTCTGAAATGTTCCAGATTCAGTCATTTGCTCAGCCAGACCCCTGGGAGCCCTTCCTGATTGTGATGGCTCCTCCCTCTCTACATCCATTCCATCTCGGGTCCCGTAGATCCTACCTTCAGACTCCTTCTCATCTTTCCTCTCCATGTCCACATCCTGGTGCAAACCACCATGATCTTCTCTGAAGCCCTTCATCTGCTGAAGTCCCCTCCACCAGCCCAACCTCACTCCTGCCCCTCCCATCCACTTCCACATAGAAGCTAGATAGGACCTTTTCACCAAAGGCCTGAGCATGTACAGTGTGAGGCCAGACCTGATGTGAGTGGGATGAATGTGCCACAGCCCCGCCCCTGGCCCCCTCTCCCTGGCTCTGGGTCATGAACAGCCCCCACCCCCGTGCGCCATGCTGCGTTCTTGGTTAGCACAATAAATTTTAAGGACACTAAATAGCTCACTTCAGTTCAAACTTTTCCAGAACTGCAACATTTTAAAAAACAAAAACTAATGAGCAAGATGTACAGCATGAGTTAGATCAATCTAAACGCAGCACAGGCAGTCAAAGAAGTTCTGCCAATTTAACCAGTCAGTACATCACATTTATAGTTAAGATTGTTCTACTTTCTTGAAGCACAAATGTAAACCATTTTAGTTTTGAGAAGCTCCTAATAAAATCCGATTGTTATGCAAAATAAACATCATGCAGAGCCTGCCTGGGTTAAAGTTAAGGTCCTTCTGATTTATTGTGAAACCAGAAGCGACTATGCTTGCAAATCTCTTCACAAGGGCCCATTCTACTGAAAAGTTTATGTGATACCATGCCAATGTGAATTGTAAACAGAGGATTCACATGTTAGTCTAAGATTCAAGGGCATTTTTCTGGGGAAGTAAGTCTCCAGATACACTGTAAATTATGAAGTTGCTTTACACCAAGAAAGTAATTACTAGAAAGATAGCGGATAAAGAAGAAAGTGCAATAGTAAACACTCACATCTGGTGCCCTTCCTGGGAGTCTCTGATTCAGTTGCTTTTGGGTGGGGCCTGGACATCTGTATTTTCCCAAGTTTCTCTCACAATTCTGGCACACAGCAAAGCTGGGGAACCACTGCATTTGGGTGTCAACTGTAGATTTATGGTGAAGATCCATGCATCTTTCACCTATACACATCATAGTCACCTGCAGAAAATAGAAAAGAAAAATCATGAAAAAAACTATAGAGTAATCTTATCTATAGAGGAATAGAAACAATAATTACATATCACTCTTAAGAAACCATGCAAGCAAGAAGAGAATGGAGTGAAATATTTGAAGTGCTGATGAGAGAAAAAAATCTACTAACCTAGAATCTTGTAGTCTGCGAAATTATCCTTCAAAAGTGAAGGAGACAGAGAATTCTGGGGAGATGACAGAGTACGAAGCACTAGGAATCTGCCACCCCACCTAGACAATAATTGCACTGGCAGAATCTGTCTGATCTGACTATTTTGGATCTCTGGAGTCTACTGAAACCTTGCAACTTCCAGGGGAAGGCTTGAATGATAAATTGCAGTTAATTAAGTCAAATTCAGCTCTTAACACAGTAGCAGCTGCCCATTCCTAACCTCCAGCCACTGGCTGGCAGCTGTGTATGTGTTCTTGGACCAACCTGCATGCAGCTTATGAAAGACTGACGCTTCTGATCACAGAGATACAAAGAGGCTGGAGGTCACTGTGGTTGTACTACTCCCTGTTGTTGCGAGCTTCTCCCCCTCCAGCTGAAGTGACTTCCAGGATACTTAAAGGGTCAGCATCCTTTTCTTTTCCCCCTTTCACTTTTCTCTTTTTGAGAGCCAGACAAAGACTAGCACATTCACCAACAACTGTATATACAGGGAAAATTAAAAATTGGCTGCTCATGCTCAGTAAAAAGTACGGGCTCAGAAAAGACCTCAGAAGAACTTAAGTTTGCACCATGGACTGATCCTTGGCACAGCAATAGCCTACAACAACTAAGAAAACAAAAGCAGAAATCAGCAGATCCTGGGGAACAGGATGAACTGTTTTTCAGAGTTACCACATTAGTAGATTCAAACATCCTCTTTTTAACAAAAAAATCACAAGGCAAAAAGAAATAGGAAAGTATATCTTTTTCAAAGGAAAAAAAATAAATCAACAGAAACATTCCTGAAGAAGACCTGACGGCAGATCAACTAGACAGAGCTTTAAAACTGTCTTAAAGATGCTTACAGAACCAAAGGAATATGTGGACAAAGTAAAAAAAAAAAAGTGAACACAATGAAAATATCAATAAAGCAACAGAGGTCCTAAAAAGAAACCAAAAAGAAATTCTGGAGCTGAAAAGAATAACTGAAAAGAAAAGCTGACTAGATAGATTCAAAGGCAGGTTTGAGCAGGAGGAAGAAAGAATCAGTAAACTTGAAGATAGGACAATGGAAATTATTGAGTCAGAGGGACAGAAAGAAAACACATTGAAAAAAAGTGAACAGAGCCTAAGGGCCCTAAGGGACGCCATTAAGTGGACCAGCTTAGGTATTATGGGAGTTGTTGAAGGAGAAGAAAGAGAAAAGCAGTAAGAAGATATTTGAAAAAAATAATGGCTAAAAACTTCTCAAATTTGATGATAGACATGAATATAAACATCAAAGAAGCTCAAAGAATTCCAAGTAAGATGAATTCAAAGAGATCCACAATGAGACACATTATAATTAAACTTTCAAAAGCCAAAGAAAAAGGAGAAAATTGAAAGCAGCAAGAGAGAAGAGGCTCATCACATACAAGAGATCCTCAATAAGATGATCAGTAGATTTCTCATCAGAAATTTTGGAGGCCAAAAGGCAGCAGGCTAATGTATTCAAAGTGCTGAAAGAAAAAACCTTTCAACCAAGAATCCTACATCTGGCAAAATTGTTCTTCAAAAGTGTAAAACTGTAACTTCAATTTATGTTTTTTTACATGATTTAAGAGATAAACACATTAAACATTATCAGTATAAAAGATAATATTATTGTAACTTCAGTTTGTAACTCCACATTTTGTTTTCTATATAATTTAAGATACTAATGCATTTTTTAAATTATTAGTTTATGTTTTGAGGCACACAATGTACAAAAATGTAATTTTGTGACATCAATGACTGAAAGGTGTGGATGAAAAGCTGTAAAGGAGCAGAGTTTTTGTATATTATTAAAGTTAAGTTAGTGTAAATTTGAATTAGAGTGTTATAACTTTAGGACATTAAATGTAATCCCCATAATAACCACAAAGAAAACAGCTATAGAATATATGCAAAAGGAAATGAGAAAGGAACTTAAACATTTCACCACAAAAATCTGTAAAACACAAAAGAAAATAGTAATACAGGAAATGAGGGACAGAGAAAGGTACTAGATATATAGAAAGCATGTAACAAAACAGCAGAAGTGGGGCCGGCCTGGTGGCGCACTGGATAGTGCGCCGCTTGGGAAGCGCAGTGGCGCTCCCGCCCGAGGGTTCGGATCCCACATACAGACCGGTTCCCACTCACTGGCTGAGCGAGGCGCGGGAGCAACACCCCGAGGGTTGCGATCCCGTTGCCGGTCCCTGGTCCGGTACGGGGGCAACACTGAGGGTTGCGATCCGTTGCCGGACACGGAAAAAGACAAAAAAAAAAAAACAGCAGAAGTGAATCCTTTCTTATCAGTGATTATTGATATGTAAATAGAATAAACTCTCCATTCAAAAGACAAAATCAGCAGAATGAGTAAAAACATGACGCATCTACATGTTGTCTATAAGAGAGTCACTTTAGATTAAAAGACGCAAATAGGTAGAAAGTTAAAAGATGAAGAAATTTACTCCAAAAAAATAATAACCAAATAGAGCATGAGTGGCTACACTAATATCAGACAACATAGATTTTAGACCTAAAAAAATTACAAAAAGTGAAAAAGGACATTATATATTAATAAAAGGATCAATACAACAAAAAGATATAATAACGTCAAATGTTTATGCACCTAATGACAGATCATCAAAATATATGAAGCAAAAACAGAGAGAACTGAAGGGAGAAGTAATTCTACAATAGTAGTTGGATACTTCAATATCTCTTTCAAAATGGACAGAACAACCAGACAGAAGATAGGTAAGGAAACAGAGGACTTAAACAATACGATAAACCAACTAGATCAAATAGATATTTATAGGACATTTTACCATACAACAACAACAGCATACAAACTTTTCTCAAGTGCACATGGCATATTTTACAGAATAGACCATAGGTTAGGCCACAAATTAAGTCTCAATAGACTTAAAAAGATAGAGATTGTACAAAGTATCATCTCTGACCATAACGGACTAAAGTTAGAAATCAATAACAGAAATAAAACAGGAAAATTCACAGATTTGTGGAAATTAAAGAACACCATCTTAAACAACCAATGGATCAAAGAAGAAATCAGAAGGAAAATTAGAAAATACTTATCGAGATGAATGAAAATGAAATTACAAAATGCCAAAACTTATAGGATGCAGTGAAAGCAGTTAAGGAGGAAATTTATAGCTATAAATGCTTATGTTAAAAAACAGAAAAAGATCTCAAATCATCATCCTAACTTTACAACATAAAAAAATAGAAAAAGAAGAACAAACTAAACCAAAAGCTAGCAGAAGAAAAGGATATAATAAAGATTAGAGCAGAGATCAATGAAATAAAGTATAAGAAAAAATAAAGAAAATCAATAAAACCAAAAGTTGGTTCTTTGATAAAATCAACAAAATCAAGAAACCTTTAGCTATGTGGACTAAGAAAAAAAAGAGAAGACTCACATTCCTAAAATCAGAGATTAAAATGAGACATTACTACTGATTCTAGAGAAATAAAAAGGATTAGAAGACTACGAACGATTTATGCCAACAAACTGGATAACTAAATGACATGGATAAATTTCTAGAACACAAAACCTACCAAAATTAAATTACAAAGAAACAGAAAATCGAAATAGTCCCCAAATTAATAAGTAGATTAAATCAGTAACTAAAAATCTCCCAACAAAAAAAATCCTTGGGCCTGATGGCTTCATGGTAAATTCTACCAAACACTGAAACATCAACTAAGGTATCCTTCTCAAATGTTTCAAAAAATTTAAGAGGAGGCAACCCATCCTAACCCATTCTGTGAAGTGAACATTACCCTTATACCAAAGCCAGTCAGACACTACAAGAAAAGAAAACCCCTTATGAACACTGATGCAAAATCTTCAATGAAATACCAGCAAACCAAATTCAGTAGCCTATTAAAAGTATTATACATCATGACCAAGTCAAACTTATTCCTGGAATGGAGAGATGGTTCCACATACAAAAAAATCAATCAATATAAAACACTACATTAACAGAATGAGGGGGAAAAACACATGATTATCTCAATTAATGCAGAAAAAGCATTTGATATAATTCAACACCCTTTCATGATAAAAATTCTCAAAACAGGAGGACAGAAGGAAACTACCTCAACATGATAGAAACTGTGAAAATTTTTGGAATCAAAATGGAGTTGCTTGAGTTTAAAAACCCTTGACAAATAGAGCTGGGGAAAGGTCATGAAGTGGGTAGGGGAGTTCTCACGCACTAACACCTGATAACAAGAACTATCACAAAAGACTCTGCAAAACCACAACCTTCCACAGAGGCCATCACAACCTTAATAAAAAATGCTTCTGGCAAGGATATTTACCCACCAACTGCCTGTCCCACCTTGGACCAACAAGAACTATCACAAAAGACTCTGCAAAACCACAACCTTCCACAGAGGCCATCACAACCTCATTAAAAAATGCTTCTGGCAAGGATATTTACCCACCAACTGCCTGTCCCACCTTGGACCGGCATCAGCTTTGTTACTGATTTTTGTAGCCAAGGATAACTGTACCCCCAAAATTATGTAATCCTCCATCATTTTTTCTTTAAAACCCTTGTCTTCCTTTACCTCCCTGAAAACGCACAGTTTATTTACTATGTCATGTGTATTCCCATTGCAATGTCATATTCCCAATTAAACTCACTATTTCCCTGAAAATGCACAGTTTATTTACTATGTCACGTGTATTCCCATTGCAATGTCATATTCCCAATTAAACTCACTATTTTTTGAGAGAACCTCTCTCTGTAATTTAGTTTGACATAGCCACTATGTGAAAAACCCACAGCAAACATCATACTCAATGGTTAAAGACTGAAAGCTTTTCTTCTACACCAACAACAAAACAAGGATGCTGAATTTTGCCACTTCTATTCAACATGGTGCTGGAAGTTTTAGCCAGAACAATTAGGCAAGAAAAAGAAATGAACTCTTCCAAATTGTAAGAAAAAAGTAAAATTATCTCTGTTCACAGACGAAATGATATTATATGTGGAAAACCCTAAATATTACACACACACACTCACACACAAAAAAACTTTTATATGTTAATTAAGCTAATAAATAAATACAGCAAAGTAGCGGGATACAAAATCAACATACAAAAATCAGTTGCATTTCCATATACTATCTAAAAAGGAAATTACAAAATCAATTGCATTTACAATAGCATCAAAAACAAATTCTTAGAAATTAATCCAAGAAGTGAAAGAGATGTATAATAAAAATTACAAAACTGCTGAAAAAAATTTTAGAAGACATTAATAAATGGAAACACATCCCATGTTCATGGACTAGAAGACTTAATATTGTTAAGATGTCAATACTACCTGAAGCAACATACAGATTCAATGCAATGCCAGAAATAGAAAAATGCATTCTAAAATCCATATGAAATCTCAAGGGACCCCTAATAGCCAAAATGATCTTGAAAAAGAAGGACAAAATTGAAAGACTCACACTTGCTAATTTCAAAACTTACTACAAATCTACAGTAACCAAAACAGTGTGGTACTGGTATAATGATAGACATATAGACCAATGGAACATAATAGAAAACTTAGAAATACAAACTCTCATACATGGTCAAAGGATTTTTGACATGGGTGCAAAGATGATTCAATAAGGAAAGAAGAGTCTTTTCAACAAATTATGCTGGTATAACAGGATATTCACATGCAAAAGAATAAAGTTGTTCACTTATACAACACAATATACAAAAATTAACTCAAAAATGGATCACAGACTTATATAAGAACTAAAACTACAAAACTCTTTTAAAAAATAAGAAAAAGTTTCACAACATTGAATTTGGCAATGATTTCCTGGATATAAGATGGATGGTCGTGATGGTTACACAGGCAGCAAAAGAAAAAATAGACAAATTAGACTATGAAAAATTTTTTAATTTGTGCATCAAAAGATAATATAAACAGAGTAAAACAGCAACCTCTGGAATGGGAGAAAATATTTGCAAATCATATATCTGATAAGAGATTAATATCAAGAATATATAGTGAACTCCTGAAGTCATCAACAAAAACCAAACAACCCAATTCAAAAATCGGCAAAGAATTCAAATAGACATTTCTCCAAAGAAGATATTCAAATGGCCAAAAAGCACATGAAAATATGTTCAATATTACTAATCATTAGGGAAATGCATATTAAAACTACAATGAGCTATCACCCCACACTCATTAGGATGGCTAATATAAAAAATAAGAAGTGCTGTGGAGGATGTGGAGAAATTAGAAGCCTTGTATACCACTGGTGGGAATGTAAAATAGTATAGCTACTGTAGAAAGCAGTATGATGGTTACTCAAAAAATTAAAAATAGAATAACCATAAGATCCAGCAATTTAACCTCTGGATATGTACTACAAAGTGTACCGTAGATTTAAGACACACATATGCTGAAAGTGAATGGATGGAAAAAGATATCTCAGGCAACTGGAAACCAAGAACGTCGTTAGCCATATTTGTATCATGCAAAACTGACTTACAGAAAAAATTGTCAGAGAGACAAAAAAATGACATCATATCATGATAAAAGGGTATTAACCAAGAAGTTGTGACAACTATAAAGAAATATGTACCTGATATCAAAGCATTTCAGTATATGAAACAAACATCGACAGAACCGAAGAGAGAGGTAGACCCAACACAATAACGGTAAGGTATTTCAATGCCCTGCTTTCCATAATGGATATATCTTTTATTCAGAAGATCAACTAAAAAAAGAAAAAACATAGAGGACTTGAACAGCACAATAGACCAAATCTACCTAACAAACACACGCAAGACATTCATCTCCACAGCAACAGAATATACGAACTTCTCAAGCACACCTGGAACATTCGTTAGGATCGATCACATGTTAGATCATAAGTAAGTCTTAAATTTAAAAAGACTGAAATCATACTAAGTATATTTTCTGTCAAAGGTGAAATTAAACTAGAAATTAATGGCAGAAGGAAAACTATAAACTGACGAAATTGAGCCACAGCAATTGTGGAAACTGGGCAACACACTCCTGAACAACCAGTGGAACCAGGAAGAAATCCGAAGAACATTTAGAAGGTATCCGGAGACAGGGCTGGCGGCTTAGCTCAGTCGGTGGGAGCACGGAGTTGTAGCACCGAGGGGGGAAAAAAAAGATACCTTGAGACAAATGAAAAACACAACGTACCAAAGCTTAGGGTATGCAGCAAAAGCAGTACTAGGAGGGAAGTTTAGTGATAAATGCCTGCATTAAAAAAGATTAATCATCCCACGTATCCACTCATCATAGCATCACTTTGTACCCCATAAACATATACAATTATTATCAATTTAAGATAAAACTGAAAAGAAAAGATCTCTAATAAACGTTCTAACCTTACTGCTCAAGGAACTATAAACAGGGCACCCTCGGCGCACCTCCGGCCCGGCGCCCGCTGTCGTACGCCCGCCCGGCCCTCGCGCGCCCGGTCCTCGGCGGGCTCTGGGGCTCCGCGGCGCGGCCGCCAGTCACGTCGGGAAGGCGACTCCTTCAGCGAGCAG
>NW_007727421.1:155879-167759 GCF_000696425.1 Galeopterus variegatus | reverse complement strand
GGGCGCGCTCCCGGCGCTCTCCGGGCGGCGAGTCACCGCGGGAGCGCGTCGGGCCCCTGTCTTTCCGGCCTCTGTCTTTCCGGCCGGTGCTTGGAACCCGAGGAGACCGGCCGCTCTCGGAGGCGGCGGCACCCGAGATGAGCGCATCGGCCTGAGAGAATCGGTGCCTGTCGCTCTGCTCCGCCTCAGATCTTTCAGCGAGGCTTCGGGCCAATCATGTCGCCGCTTCGTACCTCAGTTTCCCCATCCGCGAAGTGGAGCAGGGCCGTCCTGCCTCACGCGTTCATCAGGTGGGGGTGACGCTCTGGGAGCCCTTTCAAAGGACGTTACGTTACTCGGAATCGTGTGTATCGCCCTTTCTGCGCTAAGCGTCCGGAGTCGGGTTGGGGCGTTTGCACGCGGTGGAGCGGCCTCGCCCTCCTGTGCCGTTCTTCTTCCCCGGCGGCTTCTCTCCTCGGAGTTTGGAAGCCGGCCTCATCCAGTTACTGATAAGCTCCTGCAGGTAGGTGCCGTATGAACACACACGCCAAAAGAGAAGCAGTTTCTTCCACGAAGCAGGTAACTTGGTCGAGGCCACCCGTTGTGTGGAAGAGAAAAAGAGGCGACGGTCTCTTCAGGACGGCCGGTTGGCTCCTGCTAAACCAAATAAAAAGTCTGGAGCATGGATGTCCTTTCGATTTAGCAGTCCTAGCCGATCGCACAATGACCGTATTGTCACGAGCCACAAAGGCCCAGGTACGCGCTTGCTAGAAACCATCACGGGAGTTAGAGAACACTTTTCTAGTGGAAAAAGCGAACATTTCCTAAAGCCATATGGCTGTGGTGAAACGCTTTCTGGCAGAGTCTGTTACATTTTTATTAAGGACTAAAATTATAGTATTGAAAACAAAACCAAACAAACAAAAAGAAAACCCAGTGACCCGGTCTTGCAGAAGGATGGAAATGTGACCAAAAGAAAGCAGCAGTCTGAGAAGAGCAAAAACTGGCAAGAAAGATCGGATAGGAGAATCACAAACTCCCCTCAGATTAACGTTGCTCCTGAGGAGCCAGAGCATCCGCCTTTCAGAGGGAGGCCCGTCCACCTGAAGAGGAGAGAAGCTGCACTGAACTTACCTCTTGTTTTCCTCAAGTTCTGTTTAACCCTCGCTCGAGCAAGGAATACTTTCTTATTCCAAAGTAAACACTGGTACATCTTTTACCAGGTGCATAATTTGGGATGAGGTTTGGTAAAACTCCACAGAAGTACTCAGAAGTATACCCTCGGGAGGGTGTGTAACCGGCTCATGGTTTAAAAGAAAATTAAAATTCTACACAAACGGAGAAATTTACCAAGTTTCAATGGATAGAGTACTCATTAAAAACTTTTAGCCCATCTTGACTTTTGATGTAAGTATTGGTATAATGCAATGGCTTGTTTTTAATAGGACTGAGTAGTTTTTATGGAAAAGTAAGGAGTTTTCTGGGTTTGCCATTTGTGAAATTCAGGTTTTTCAGTGTATCATATTAGTGTATGAGCTGGTTTACCCATTAGTACTGATCTTCAAATTACCGAGACACGAGATATTTGTCTCTTTGTAATTTGAGTTTTTTAAAATATCGAGATTGGTTTTCATGTGTGAAAAGGACTACTTAATAGATGCTTGTTTCTTTTCTTTCTTTCTTTTTTTTTCCCCTGACCGGTAAGGAGGTTATAACCCTCCGCACAGTGTGGCCTGCACGACGCTCAGCCAGTGAGCGCACCAGCCATCCCTATATAGGATCGGAACCCGCGGCCTCTGCACTATCAGCACTGCACTCTCCCAAGTGAGCCACGGGATCGGCCCAATAGATGCTTGTTCCTAAATGAACATTCAATGAACTAAAACTAGAATTTTAAATTTTACTTAGTCTCGTTATAGTATTTATACATTTTGTAATATGAATATAAAAGTAATACTTTGACTTTGTATAAAAATTTTTAAAAAGAACAAAGTAAGCCCAAAATTAGCAGAAGGAAATAATAAAGTTTAGAGTAGTAAAAAATGAAATAGAGAATAGGAAAACAACAAGAAAAAAATCAATGAATCTAAGAACTGGTTTCTTGAAAAGATGAGCAAAATTGACAGACCTTAGCTAGACTAAGAAAAAAAGAGAGAAGACCCAAATGAAATCAGAAATGAAAAAGGACATATTACCATTTGTAAAATTAAGTTTATGTCAAATTGTTAAAATTAAAAATAAAACAAAATAAAAAGTAAAACCTATCAAAGAGATTACTGAGTGACAATATGCCAACAAATTGCAAATAACCTACAAGAAATGTATAAATTCCTAGAAACATAAAACCTACCAAGACTGAATCATGAACAAATAGAAAATCTGACCAGAAATATAACCAGTAAGGAGATTCAATTAATCATCAGAAAGCTCCTTAAAAAAAAAAAAAAAAAGCCCAGATCCAAATGGCTTCACTGGTAAAATCTACCAAACATTTAAAAAAAGAATGAATGTTAATCTTTCTCAAACTCTTCCAAAAATTGAGGAGGAAGGAATACTTCCACATTCATTGTATGAGGCTAGCATTATCTTGATACCCAAACCAAAACACTACAAGAAAAAAAACACAGCCAATATGCTCAATGAACACAGATCAAAAACCCTCAACAAAATACTGGCAAACCAAATTCAATGGTACAATGAAAGAATCATACACTGTCATCAAGTGGGATTTATCCCTGAGATGCAAGCATAATGCAACATATGAAAATTAATGTAATACACCATATTAACAGAATGAAGGGTAAAAATTAAAGGATGCAGAAAAAGTAACAAAATTCAACATCCCTGTCATGATAAAAACACCCAACAAACTAGAAATAGAAGAAATTACCTCAGCATAATAAAGACTGTTTGTAAAAAGACCACAGGTAAGATCATAGTCAATGGTGAAAACTGAAAGCTTTTCCTCTATGATCAGGAACAGGTAAGGATGCCCACTCTTGCCACTTCTATCTAACATAGTACTGGAAATCCCAGACAGAGCAATTAGGCACAAAAAAAAAAAAAGTGAAGATATAAAAGACATCTAAATTAGAAAGGAATAAGTAAAAGTATCTGTTTGCACGTTTCCTATATTATATGTAGGAAACACTTAAGTTTCCACAGAAAAAGGCTAAAACTAATAAATGAATTTAGTAAAGTTGCAGAGTACAAAATCAACATACAAAAATCATTTGAATTTTTATACACTAACAATGAATAAACAAAAAAATTAAGAAAACACATTTCCAATAGCATCAAAAAGAATAAAATAGTAAGGAATAAACTTATTCAAAGACGCAAATGATGTGTATACTAAAAACTACAAAACACTGATGAAAGAGATTAATGAAGACAAACTGATGGAGTTTGGATGTGTTGTCCCCTCCAAAACTCATGGGGAAATTTGCTCTCCAATGTGGCAGTGCTGGAAACTGATTGAGTCATGGGGCAGATCCCTTATGAATGGATTAATGCTCTCCCTGGGGGAGGGGGGGTTATTGAGTGAGATCTCGCTCTATTAGTTCCTGCGAGAGCTCGTTGCTTAAAAAGACCCTGGTACCTTCCTCCTCTCTCTTTTTTTTTTCTTTTTCCCTTTTTGTCTTTTTTCGTGACCGGTAAGGGGATCGCAACCCTCGGTGTCGCGCCCGCACTGCGCTCAACCAGTGAGCGGACCGGTCTCTATATGGGATCCGAACCCTTGGTGGGAGGGCCGCCACGCTCTCAAGCGCCGCACTCTACTGAGTGTGCCACCGGGCCGGCCCCTTCCCCCTCTCTCTTGCTTCCTCTCTCTTGCTTCCTCTCGCCATGTGATCTGCTTGTACCCACTGACTGCCTGCCACTTTCTGCCATGAGTAGAAGCAGCCTGAGGCCTGTGCCAGACACGGCTGTCCCAGAATCGTAAGCCAAATAAACCTCTTTCCTTTATAAATTACCCAGTCTCAGGTATTTCTGTTATAGCAACACAAAACAGACTAAAACGTAAACAAATGGAAAGATGTTGTGCTCATGGATCAGAAGATTTAATATTGTTAATATGCCCAAACTATCCAAAGGGATCTAGATGCAATCCCAATCAAATTCCCAATGACATTTTTTATAAAAATAGAAAAAACATTCTAAAATTGATAGAAAACCACAAAAGACCCCAAATAGCCAAAACAGAGAAGAACAAAGCTTAAGGCATCATACTTTCTGATTTTAAAACACATGGTAAAGATACAATGATGTTTAAAGTATGGTACTGGCATATAGTCAGACATATAGATCAGTGGAACAGAATAGAGAGCCCAGAAATAAACCCATGCATATTCACTCAACTGATCTTTGACAAGGGTGCCTAGAATACACAAAGAGGAAAGGACAGTCTCTTCAATAAATGGTGTTGGGAAATAAACATCCCCCTTTCGGCTGTTTATCCAAAGAAGAATGAAATTGGACCCTTCTCTCATACCTTATACAAAAAAAGAACTCAGAATGGATTACAGACTTAAACATACGAAACTGTAATACTTCTAGGAGAAAACATGGGAAAATTTCATGACATTGGTCTTGGCAATGATTTCTTGGATATGATACTAAAAGCACAAACAACAAAAGCAAAAATAGACAACTAGTACTATATCAAACTAAAAAGCTTCTGCACAGCAAAGGAAACAACAAAGTGGAAAGGAAACCTATGGAATGAAAGAAAGATTGCAAACCATATATCTGATAAGAGGTTAATGTCCAAAATATATAAGGAACTCATAAAACTCAAAAGCAAAATCAAACAAAACAAAAACAAATTAATAGATTAAAACGTGGGCAATGGACTTGAATACACATTTCTCTAAAGAAGACATATGAATGGCCAATAGGTACGTGAAAAGAGGCTCAACATCAATGATCATCAAGAAAATGCAAATTAAACCCGCAGTGAGATATCATCTCACACCTGTTAGGATGGCCATTATAAAAACAACAAGGAGTGAGGATATGGAGAAATTGGAACCCTTGTGCACTGTTGATAGAAATATAAAATGATAGGGCCGGCCTGTGGCTCACTTGGGGGAGTGTGGTGCTGACAACACCAAGCAACAGTTAAGATCCCCTTACTGGTCATCTTTAAAAAAAAAAAGAAAGAAAGAAAGAAAGAAATGTAAAATGATGCCACCCCTATGAAAAACAGTATGGAGATTCCACAAAAAATTCAAAATATAATTACCATATGATCTGGCCATCCCACTTTTGGCTGTTTATCCAAAGATATTGAAATCAGTATCTCAAAGGGGAATATGGACCCCTGTGTTCATTGCAGCATTATTCACAATAGCCAAGATGTGGCAGCAAACTAAATGTCCATTGACAGATGAATGGATAAAGAAAATGTGGTATATACAAATGATGGAATATTATTCAACCTTAAAAAAAGAAAATCCTATTATATGTGATATCATAGATGAACCTTAAGGACATTATGCTATGTAAAAGAAGCCAGGCTCAGAAGGAAGAATGTCTTACATAATTCCATTTACTTGAGGTATCTACAGTAGTCGAACTCACAGAAGCAGAAAGTAGAATGTGATAGCCAGGGGCTCAGGGAGCAAGAAATGGGGAGTTGCCATTCAATGGCTATAGTTTCAGTTGCTCAAGATGAAAATGTTATGGTTGCAGTTAACCATACTTTATGGTACACTTAAAAATTTGTTGAGAGTAAATCTCAGGTTATAGGATTTTTAGCACAATTAATTAATAAATTAGTGAGATTTGGAAAGACATTTGACCAAAAAAAGATATACAGATAGCAAATAATTATATGAGAAGATGCTCAACATGATATGTCTTTACAAAATTGTAAATTAAAACAATGAGATACTACTACACTCCTATTAGAATAGTAAAAATTCAAAACACTGACAATGCTGGTGAGGATGTCGAACAATAGGAACTCTCATTCACTTGTGGTGGAAATGCAGAATGGTATGGCCACTTTGGAATACAGTTCAGCAATTTCCTGAATACTCTTACCTATATGATCCAGCAATCATGCTCCTTGGTAATTTACTCAAAGGGAGTTGAAAACTTACATCTGTGCAAAAACCTATGTATGGATGTTGGTAGCAGCTGTATTCATAATTGCCAAAACTTGGAGCAACGAAGATGTCCTTGTGTAGGTTAATGGATAAATAAACTGTGGTACATTCAGACAACAGTATATTGCTTAGTGCTAAAAAAGAAATGTGCTATCAAGCCATGAAAAGACATGCAGCAAACTTAACATGTTACTGAGTGAAGGAAGCCAATCTGAAAAGGCTACATGCTATGTGATAACAAGTATGTGACATTTGGGAAAGGCAAAACTATGGTGACAGTAAAAATATCAGTGCTCACGAGAGGTTAGGAAGGAGGGAGGAATGAATAAGCAGAGCAGAGATTTTTAGGGTCGTGTAACTATTTTGTATGATACTATAATGGTGAATGCATGTCATTATACATTTTCCAAACCCATAAAATGTGCAACACCAAGAGTGAGCCCTAATATGAAGTAAGGATTTGGATGATAATGTGTGTCATTGTAGGTTCATCAATTGTAAAAATTCACCACTGTGGTGGGGAATGTTGATAGTGGGGGAGGCTGTGCGTGTGTGGGGAAAGGGATATGTGGGAACTGTCTACACTTTCTGCTCAATTTTGCTGTGAACCTAAAACTGCTCCAAAAATAACATCTACCAAAAAAGTCAAATAAGTATATTTTTAGACAAACAAAAGCTGAAATAATTCAGCTGCAGCAGGCCGGTACTACAAGATATGTTGAAGGATGTTCTTTGGACAAACAGGAAATGATACCAGACAGAAATATGGATTGACACAAAAGAATGGAGAGCATCAAAAATGGTAAATACATTTCTTGTTATTTAAATCTTATTGTCACTTTAAACAAAAATAGTAGCAATACTTTGTTGTATTTGTAATATGTGTATAAGTAAAATGTATGAGCATGTATAGCATAAATCTTTTGAAAGATGTATCCCTAGGTGTTTTATGTATTTAGTTGCTACTATAAATGATGTTGTTCTTTAAATTTTGGTTTCCTATTATTTGTTGTGATTATTAGAAATACAACTAGTTTTTATATAAAGATCATGTATTGTGCAACTTGTTAAATTCATTTATTTTTTTAGGAGCTTTTTTGTAGATTTCATCTCAAATTCTATTAGATGATCATGTTGTCTGCGAATAACAGTTTTACTTCTTCCTTGCCAATATGGGTGCCCTTTATTTCTTTTTATTCCCTTTATACTAGATTGAATATTTACTATAATATTGGAAATAAGTGGGGAATGCAAATATCCTTGCTTTATTTATGGTCTTAGAAAGAAAGCATTCAGTCATTCACAATTAAGTTTAATGTTAACAGTAGGTTTTCTGTACATGTTCTTTATCAGGTTGAGGAAGTTCCCTTTTATTTCTAGTTGCTGAGAGTTTTTGCCAGGAATGGAAGTAGGATTTTGTCAAATGCTTTTTCTGTATCAATTAAGATGATTGCTTGGTCTTTTTCTTTTTTAGTTTGTTAATATAGTGGATTATATTGACTGATGATTAACTGTTAAACCAACCCTTCATTCCTAGGATAAGCCCCACTTGGTCATATATTTTTGGTTTTGATTTGCAAAAAATTTGTTAAGAATTTTTGCATCTATATACATGGAGATATTGGCCTATCGTTTTATTTTTTTAATGGCTGGTTTTGGTCTTAGGGCAATGCTGGTCTTATAGGATGAGTTGGAAAATATTCCTTCTTTTTCAATTTTCTGGAAGTGTTTGTCAGATTTAATGTTATTTCTTCCTTAAATGTTTGGGAGAATTCACTAGCTAAGCTATGTACGCCTTGAGTTTTCTTTGTTGGAAGATTTTTAATTATAAAATAAACTTCTTTAATAAATGTAGAGCTATTTAGGTTATCTATTTCTTCTTGACTGAGCACAGATAGATTGTGTCTTTAATTTGTATATCTAAACCTCCATTTATTAGCAGGAATTTTTATTTATTTTTTATTTTATTTTATTTTTATGTAATTTTATTATTTTTTTCATTCTAGGATGTTGCAGAGCAGTTGGGAGGGAGGGGAAGAGGGAAAAGGGGAAGGAAATGGGATAGAAGGAGGAAGGAGGAGGGGTGGGATTGAGGCCCGTGGCACCCCCCTCATTCCCACAGGGGAAACCATGGGGCTTCCAGCGGTGGCTTGGTCATTACCAGGCTGGGTGCAGATGTCATGGGGGCTTAGCAAAAGCCTTTGCCCCCCACCATCCCAGCTTGGGAGCCCAGGGCCCTTCCTGCAACAGCTCGGTGGTCGCCACAGGGCTGGCTGTGGGTGTTGGGGACATGGCCGAGGCCCAAGGCCCCCCACCACCCCGGCTCAGGAGAGCCCAGGGTGCTTCCAGCAGGATTTTTTTTTTTCCTTTTTGTCTTTTTTTTTTACTGACCGGTAATGGGATCGCAACCCTCGGTGTCACGCCCGTACCGGGGACCAGCAACGGGATCGCAACCCTCAGCCAACACCTCAGCGGGAGCGCCGCCGCACTCCCAAGCGGCGCACTCTCCAGTGCGGCACCGGGCCGGCCCCAGCAGGAATTTTTAATTAATATCTTTTTATATTTGTGAAGTCAATCATGATGTCACCACTCTCATTCCTGACATTGATAATTTGTTTCTTCTGTCTCTCTCTTTTTCCCTAATCAGACTAATTTAAGATTTATCATTTTTATTCAGTGTCTTAAAGAATTAGCTTTGGTTTCATTGATTTTTCTATTTTATTTCTGTTTCTATTTCATTGATTTCTTCTCTTTATTGTTTTTGTCTTCTCATTTTGCATTTAATTTGTCCTTGCCTTTCTAGTTTTATAAGGTGGAAACTATGGTCATTGATTTCATCTTTTTTTTTCCCCCCAATAAAAACTATGGTCATTGATTTCATCTTTTTTTTTCCCCCCAATAAAGGTATTTTTTAGTGCTATGAATTCCCCTCTGAATACTGCTTTGGCTGTATCCCATAGATTCTAGATATTGTGTTTTTATTTTTATCCAGTTCAAAATGCTTTTTAGTTTCCCTTTCAATTTTTTCTTGAACTGTGAGTTACTTAGAAGTGTGTGTGACTTAGTTTTTAAAAATTAGAAGATTTTCTAGATATCTTTTGTTATCAGTTTCTAATTTAATTTCATTATGATCTGAGAGCATACTTTGTGCAATTTAAATCAATTTACATGTATTGAAATTTGTTCTATGGCCCAGAATATATCTTGAAAATTTTTCCATGTGCATGTGAAAATAATTTATCTTTCTTGTTTTTGGTTGGACATAAATTTTTGAGTTCTACATAGATTGGGTCAGGTTGGCTGCTACTGTTGTTCAAATCTTCTATAATCTCACCAATATTCTGTATACTTTATCAATTATTTAGAGACTATGTTGAAATTTCTGATAATTTAGATTTGTCTATTTCTCCTTGCAGCTTTATCAGTTTTTGCCTGCTGTATTTTGTAGCTCCATTATTAGATGCATAAACGTTTAAGATTGTTATGATCTCTTAATGAACTGGCCCCTTTATAATTACAAAATGACCATTTTTAAGCCTGGTAACATTCTTTGCCCTGAATCTATTAAAATAGTCATTACAGCTTTCTTTTTATTCATTTTTATATGATATATCTTCTCCCCATCCTTTCCTTTTAACCTGTTTGTGTCTTTTTAATTTAAAATGGGTTTCTTATAGGCAGTATGTAGGTGGGTCTTACAATCTTTCCAGTCTGATAATCTTTTAAAATTGGAATGTTTAGAACATTTAGATTCAGTGTGATTATTGATACACTTGGGTTTAAACCCATCCTGGTTCTGTTTTCTATATGGTGCATCTGTTCCTTGTTTCCTCTTTTTACTTTTATGCCTTCTTTTGGATCGGATACTTTTTATGATCCTATTTTTTTCCTACTTTTTGCCTTATTAGATACAACTTTTTTGGTTTTTTTAGTGGTTGCTTCAAGGTTTATAACATGCATCTTTAACCTATAATCGTCTATCTTGAAATAATGTTAGGCCACTTTGGACATAATAAAAGAGCTGTGCAAGAGTGAACTTCCATTTCCTATCACCTGGATTTTTGGCTAATGCTGTCATGCATTTTACTTCTACCTGTTGTAAACAACATACTACATTGTAGAGTATGCATAAAGCAAATGTACTTCACAGGGCCTCGTTTTCCAAAGCCTTGCAGTTTCAAATATTGACCTTACAAAAAACAGGAAATTTTCTCCAGGCTATTGAGTCCCTGTTGTAAGATAAAGAGTTGTGACACAGCAAGGCTGCTGGCTCAAAGACAGACAGGTTACAGATTGATATGTAAAGATACTGGGAAATTGCTTTAAGAAGAGAATATTTGCTAAAATCGAGCTTTTGTTAGTAGATCGACTTAATTGCATGTTACCAGCTTCTATTGCTAAACTTGTTAAACGGTAGTTAGGAAAAACCCCACCTGTGTTCTCTTCCTGCGACTTCCCGGTCTGAAGAATAAATGCAGGAGGAGAACCCCAATTCATGGTTAATTTTCCAATTGGAAGGAATGCCTCACTCTTGAGGATTCTGGGAGATTAACCCCTTTTTGAGGCTTCTCACTGCTCAGAAGAGATGGGCTTTGAGTAATCTTTGGCAGCTCCATCACCCAGGGGACAAGGGGTGACAAATCCATGGGAGGCAAAGCCACAGTACATTGTTATTATTTTTATTTTAAACAGTCAGTTCTCTTTTAAAGAGAATTTTAAAAGTTAGGGCAGAGAGCACAGTGAGAAGTGGGACACGGCCTGCCCCCCAGGCCAGGTGGCAGGTACACTGGGGGCCCTACAGACACTGGCAGCCCTCACTGGAGCCCCCCACCAGCTGGGCCCAGGCCTGGAAGCTGTGGAAAACCTCTTCCCCAGCTGCCCCTTGGTCCACCCAACCTTGGTGACCTGATGGCAGTGGCATCTTGGTGGAGACCTCACCTCATCCCAACGACGACACAATGGACAAATGCCTTGCCAGGTGGAAGGTGAGCTGCCAGAAGAGGAGGAATGGAACAGTTGGCAGAGGCAGGGGGTGGTCATAGAGCTACGGCTAGGTCTGGAGCTCACAGACCCCTCAAGCCCGTTGTCCAGACTGGGTCACAAACCCTTCACATGCAGGTCTATGAGCTAGGTAACTGGCAAAAAGGTCCTCAGAGCCCTGGTTGAAGAAAGAGTAGACTTTATTTAGCACACACACATCTAAGAGTTAGGCAGTCCAAAGAGAAACTCAGAAACTCAACTGCTACTGGCAAAGTCCAAAGAAAAACTGAGCAGCTGCCAGCAAAGTAAACATGCTCTATTTTTAGACTCAAGCTCTGCTGTTCAGCCTGCTTCACAAATTCAAGAACACATAATAGCAACAAACTAAAAGATACATTGGTGTGCATGCACACTAACTCCACCCACACAACTTGTTTACAAGGAACGTGCTGTACCTCCCCCCAAGCTGGACCTCACAGTGGTCCTTCTACAAGACCTTGATATAGAAGAGAGAGATGGTAGGGGCCGGCCCGGTGGCGCACTGCTACAGTGCGCCGCTTGGTGGCACGGCGGCGCTCCCACCAAGGGTTCGGATCCCACATACAGACCGGTTCCCGCTCACTGGCTGAGCGAGGTGCGGGCGCAGCGCCGAGGATTGCGATCCCGTTGCCGGTCCCGGTCCGGTACGGGCGCGACACTGAGGGTTGCTATCCGTTGCTGGACACAAAAAAAGACAAAAAGGAAAAAAAAAAAGAAGAGAGAGATGGTAGAGCAACACACCACAGTTGGCCAATTTGAAGTGCCCACC
>NW_007727421.1:150382-155638 GCF_000696425.1 Galeopterus variegatus | reverse complement strand
GGTTGCGATCCCGTTGCCGGTCCCGGTCCGGTACGGGCGCAACACTGAGGGTTGCGATCCGTTGCTGGACACGAAAAAAGACAAAAAGGAAAAAAAAAAAAGAAGAGAGAGATGGTAGAGCAACACACCACAGTTGGCCAATTTGAAGTGCCCACCACCCTTTGGGGAGACTTACTGGCCATTTATAGAAGGCCTGTGGATGTAATATGAAAAAGCTACTTTCAGCTTTCGCCACCGGGCCGGCCCCTCCCCAGCCTTTTAAAAGAAAACATTTGCTACATTGAGACTTTGTAAATCGGTTGCCAAAGTATGATAGAGTCAGAAAATCAGATGTCTTGTGAGTGCCCATTTGTTTAAAAAAAAAAAAAATACAATGTCTTCTGGAAATGACTTTTTGAAATGAAGGTATTGGCCCCCCTCTAGAAGCAACACCAGGAGCAATCATGTCCAGGCTTGTCCCGTGGGTTACAGGACCTGGCATGGAAGATAGTGAGGAGGAAGAGAAGGTTCTAGGCCAGACTGCTCAAACTTAAAGGTCATTTTCATATGAGCCATTGTTGTCTATGTGCACTTTGTTCCTCACATCTGTATAAAGAGTTGACACTGCTAAGTACTTTTTGGAAATATCTACTAGATGTTCTGAAGAGCCTGGTATTTGTTAAAAGCAGAGGTAGTGAAATACTACATTTTATAAATGTCTTTTTGTCAAAATTCACATGAAATGTTGTTTTGCTGGGGAATGGTCAAACCACCTCTCAAGCAGTACACATTTGTTTGTGCATGGGTCAGGAGGAGGGAGGAGGAGAAGGTGCAGACAGCACTTACCAGTGCTTCATAGAGAGGCAAGGCTGATGTCATCCCTTCCGTGCATGCTTTTGTTTCACTTTGCTGTGTATACAGAGTATATGAAGGACAAAGGAGTCCTAATTTACATCTAGTCTTTCTAGATGTTAAAGATTGCTAGGGTATGACAAAAGTAGAGTTAGTAAATGATGGAATTTGGATGTGTTGTCCCCTCCAAAACTCTTGTGGAAATTTGATCCCCAGTGTGTCAGTGTTGGAAACTGATTGAGTCATGGGGGTGGATCCCTCATGAATNCACCATGAGTAGAAGCAGCCTGAGGCTGGTGCCAGATGCAGCTGTCCCAGAATCATAAGCCCAATAAACCTCTTTCCTTTATAAGTTACCCAGTCTCAGGTATTTCTGTTATAGCAACATAAAACGGACTAAAACAGAAAATTGATACCAGAAGTGGGGTGTTGCTAAACAGATACCTGAAAATGTGGATGCAGCTTTGGAACTGGGTAATGGGCAAAGGTTGGAGGATTTTGGAGGACTTAGAAGAAGAGAAAAAGATGATGGAAAGTTTGGAATGTCTTAGAGACTTATGTGGTGGTGAGCAGAATGCTGATAGAAATGTGTATGGTAAAGGCCATGTGGATGATGAGGTCTCAGATAGAAATGAGGAACTTATTGGGAATTGGACAAAAGATAACCCTTGCTGCACCATAGCAAGGAACCTGGCTACCTTGTGTCCATGCCCTTAGACTTTGTGGAAGTTGGAAATCAGAGCATTTGGCCAAAGAAATTTCTAAGCAGCAAAGCATTGAGGAAGCTGCGTGGTTGCTTTTAAGAGCATACTCTGAGTTATGGCGGCAAAATCTCAATGTAAAGCCAGAATTTAAAAGGGAACCAGAGCGTAAAGACTTGGAAAATTTGCAGCCTGGCCATGCGGTAAGAAGCGGAGAGCTGGCGAACAATGCAAGGGTGAAGCTGATAAACTGTTTGCTAAAGACATTATGTTGGCAGTGAGGCAGCCAGATGCTAAGAACCAGGACAATGGGAAAAATGCCCTTAAGGCATTTAAGAAGTCTGGAAGGGTGCCCCACCCATCACAAGCCCTGAGGCTGAGAAGGACTGAGTTATCCTGGAGGACAGACCTGGGGCACAGCTGCCCTCAGGATCCTGCTCCCTGCATCCCAGCTGCTCCAGCTGGAGCGGCCCCAAGTGTAGTTTGTGCAGCAGCCCTGGAGAGTAGAGGCCCAAAACCTTGGTGGTGTCCATGTTGTGTTAAGTCTGCAGGCCGGCAGGACAGTGAGAGCAGAGGAGGCGTGGCAGCCTCCACCCAGATTCCAGAGGATGTATGGAAAAGCCTGGTGGCCCAGGCAGAGACCTGCCACAGGGGCGGAGCCACTGCAGAGGACATCTACTAGAGCAATGCCAAGCAGAAAAGTGGGACTGGAGCCCCCACAGAAAGCCCCCACCAGAGAAATGTCTAGTAGAGCCAAGACAGCAGGGCTGCCGCCAGGACAACAGAACTGCAGGGCCACTGGTAATGTGCAACACAGGCCTGGAAAAGTTGCAGGCACCTGCGCAGCCCACTGGGCTGCACCTGGCAGAGCTGTGGGAACAAGGCTGCCTGATGCTTTGGGGGTCCAGACGCCCATTTGTACCCAGGATGCAGGACTTGGAGTCGAAGAACATTATTTTGGAGCTTTAAGACATAATGTCTGCCCTGCTGGGTTTCGGACTTTTTGGGGCCTGTTTCTCCTTTCTTCTGGCCTATTCTTCCCTTTTGGAATGGGAATGTGTACCCAATGTCTGTTCCACCATTGAATCTTGGCAGTAGATAAATTTGTGTTTTGTTTTTCAGGTTCACAGCTGGAAGGACTTTTGTTTTTGATCTCCGTTGAGACTTTGGACTTTGGACTTTTAAGTTGGTTCTGGAGCAAGCTAAGACTTTTGGAACTGTTGGGATAGAATGACTGTATTTTGTATGTGAAAGTGACATGAGTTTTGGGGGGCCAGGGGCGGAATGATGGAGTCTGGATGTGTTGTCCCCTCCAAAACTCATGTGGAAATTTGATCTCCAATGTGTCAGTGCTGCAAACTGATTGAGTCATGGAGGCAGATCCCTCATGAATGGATTAATGCTCTCCCTAGGGGAGGGGGGATTAATGGGTGAGTTTTCGCTCTATTAGTTCCCATGAGAACTTGTTGCTTAAAGAGACCCTGGCACCTTCTCTCTCTCTCTTGCTTCCTCTCACCATGTGATCTGCTTGTACCTGCCAGCTGCCTGCCACTTTCCACCATGAGTAGAAGTAGCCTGAAGCCCGTGCCAGATGCGGCTGTCCCAGAATCATAAGCCAAATAAACCTCTTTCCTTTATAAATTACCCAGTCTCAGGTATTTCTGTTATAGCAACACAAAACGGACTAAAACAGTAAACTAATATATTTTGTACATTTTTTGTTACAATTTCTAGGAAAAATTGTCTTCTGAAAATTTGCACATTATAGCCCACTGGGCTGGTGAGAAGGGTTATTTCGAAGACACTTTCAAATTATAATTCCTGTTACATGTGTGCAGTTTATTCAAGACTGCCGTGTATATGGTGGACAAATTAAGTCCTTACTTGAAACATCTAGTCTATCTAGATATTTAGAAGTGCCTGGTGTATGTTAAATGTAGAGGTGGTAAAATATCACTTTGTAAATATCTTTTTGCTAAAATTCATAGAAAACACTGTCTTTGGGGAATGGAATTGTTAAAAACGACCTCTGTGAGCAGTATAGTGCCGTTCAGTGGTTTGGAGGAGCTGGGAGGGGAGGAATAGCAAAATGTAATATGCTAGTGTGTTCATACTTGGACATCTTCAGACATCATTTTCCTGTACGTTTTGTTTTGCTGTATGTATAATAGACAAATGAGTTCTAATTTTGCAACATCTACTCTCTAGATGTTAAGAAGTTGCCAGTGTATAACAGAGTAGTTAGTAAAATTAGCACCTTTTGTACACTTTGCATTTAAAATAATAGGAAAGCTTGTCCTCTGTAAATGACTTTTGGATGTGAATTTGTTAAACCATCTCGAAGCATTGCACATGCCTGTATTTGTCCACTGAGTTGAAGGCAGAGAGAAGGAAGTGAAGAGGGAATGGTTCAAGGTAAAAATGGTCATATTTAGAAGATGCCTCAGGTTATAACCATTGTTATGTGTGTGCAATTTTATTTGATATTGCTGTGTACACAGTGGACTCGTTCTTATATGAGATATCTAGTCTTTTTAGATATTTAGAAGTGTTTGATGTATTTAAAAGTAGAAATAGTAGAATAACACTTTTTTGTAAATAGCTTTTAAAAACTAATGGGAAAATTGTGTTTGGAAATAGAATTGTTAAGCCACCTCTATGAACAGTATACTCTCTGTATACTTGTGCACGGGATTGACAGAGATAGGAAGGAAGAAATTGCAAAAGGTGTTTTGCTAGTACATAATGGAAAATTTCAGCTTATGCATTGCCCTATATGTTGTGTGCATTTCATTTAACTTTGCTGCACTGTGTATATTGTGTAAAATAATGATGGACTAGTGAGTCCTATTTTATAATATCTAGTCACTGGATATTAAAGAGGTTGCCAATGTATGACAAAAGTAGAGTTAGTAAACTAGCACACTTTGTACACTTTGTATTACAGTTCATAGAAAGGCTGTCTTCTGAAAAGGATTTTTTTTTCTTTTAAAGGTAGTTTATTATACATACATGTGGGGTACAAAGTTGATTTTCAGTAGTTGTGTACAATGTGTGATGGTTAGATCAGGATTATTAGAGTATTCATCATTACAGTATGCAATCATTCTTTGTGTCCATTAACCAATTTCTCATTAATCTCCCTCCCTCCCTCCTCCCCTCCACTTTTCCACCTCTAGTAACCACAGTTCCTTTCTCTCCTAAAAATTCAATGTATTGTGGTTGTTGTTTCTTTCTCTCTCTCTCTCTATTGTTTTCTGTCTCTCACTCTTTCTCTTCTCCCACATGTGAGTGAAGAAGTGCAATATTTATCTTTCCGTTTTGGCTTATTTCACTTAACACAATTTTGTTCAAGCCCATCCGTGTCATCCATGTTGCTGCAAATGGCAGAGTGGTATTCCATTGTGAGTATATATCACCTTTTCCTTATCCAGCCACCCACTGATGTACATTTAGGTTGGTTCCATAACCTGGTTATTGCAAATAGAGCTGCAGTAAACATGGGAGTGCAGGTGTTCCTTCAACATGTTGATTTCCAATCCTCTGGATATATCGCTAGTAGTGGGATTGCTGGATCGTATGGTAGTTCCATCTGTAGTTGTTCAAGGAACCCGTATACTGTTCTCCATAATGGCTGTACTAATTTACAGTCCCACCAACAGTGCAGAAGACGTTCCCCTTTCTCCACATCCTCATCAGCATTTGTTATTCTCTGTCTTTTTTA
>NW_007727421.1:147582-149497 GCF_000696425.1 Galeopterus variegatus | reverse complement strand
CTCAGCATATGTTAAAAGTAGAGGGCTAAAGTAACATCCTTTCAGTATTTTTTATTACTTCATAGCAGTGGTTGCAGTTTGGTAATGGGATTGTTAAACTTGATGTCTTGGAGAGTACAGTGACTATTTACTGGGTTGGGGGTGGGGAGGGAGGGGAGGCAGTATGCAGAGAGGACGGTTCTGTGCTGTTAGATTAGTTCAGATTGTCTAACCATTGTTCTAAATGTGCTTAATATTAGTTAGTATTGAGGCGTATTAAATTATAAATAGGTCCTAATGCCCAAAGCATGTTAAAAGTAAAGGTAGTAAAATAATTCCTTTATAAAGATTTCCCTTTGTTAGTTTTTAGGAAGGACTATCTTCTGGGAGTGACCTTTGTTGATCCACTTCTTGGAGCTACCTGTACATAGTCACTGAAATGGCAAAAGAGGGAGACGAGGAAGCGTGAAGGGACTGGCTCCTTGCTAGTATCTCAAAATCTAGAAGCTGGTTTTAGATTACAACCATAGGTCTGTATGTGCATTTTCGCTAAGAAAAAACATTTTTGTGGACAAAGTATATTCTTTATTTCACAACATCAGAGCGTTATAGATGTCCTGAGGTGACGATGTGTGATAAAAAGTAGAGCTAGTGAATTAGCCAATTTGTAAATATCTTTTTGTTATAATTGATAGAAAAGATGCATGTTGGACATGGAATTGTTAAGTCACCTCTGAGCAATACATATCAGGACTTGTTCATTAGATTGTCAGGAGGGCAGAGGGAAGGATAAAGGAAGAGATGTATGCAGCTGTGTTCATATTTATATTGTGATGATAGCCATAATGTATGTGCATCTTTATGACTGTATTATAGGAATACATTAAGTAATTAAATGGAAACACACCTGTTTGCTAATAGTTTAGTGTAGAACTGATAATGAATTCTCATAGAAAGATTATATTTAGTGTACTCTGTATGGTGTAGAGTGCTTTATGTCTAATTTTAAATTGAGCATTAAGGGAATGCAGTGTTTTAATCATAACTCTGCCAAGAATACTTTTATCTGGAGGCCTGTTGCCATTTTTGTCTTCTATGAAATATTTATTCCCAAGAAAGGCAGGATTATATTTTTTTCTAACAGATTGAGTTGGTGTAGTATATTCTTGATTATCAAAATACTCACAGTTTTGGAATTTTGAATTGGTAAATATTCACGATGTGTGAAAAAGCATGGAACACACTGTACGATCTCATCACATAACACTGGATGCTGTGTATATACACACACAGGATCTAGTGGACTCGCCAAACTGTCACTGCTTGTAAGTGCAGGTGGCTTTGTTCTTTGCTTCTTGTGTTTTTCAACTTCCTATTAACATATTAACTTTTAAAAAGTAAAGGTTATTACAGAAACCAAAGAAAAAGAGAACTCTGAAACAAGAGGGAAAAAGTTTTCATATATTTGCCACCACATTTGCCACTTTCATTAACCTTTATTATTTTGTATATATCTGGTTTGCCTTTCGGTATCATTTTTCTTTTTGAAATGTAGAAAACTACATTTCTTTTAGTACAGACCTGCTGCTGATTAAGTCTTTCTATATTTGTATGTGTTGAAAAGTCTTTATTATGTCTTCATTTTTTTAAAGATGTTTTCATTTGGTATAAAAGCCTAGGATGACTTTTTTTTCCTTTCAGTTCTTTAATGACATTGCTTCTTCAAACGCAGGCTTCTGTATTTCTGACAAGAACAGAAAACAAAAAAGACTGTACGTTCTCTTTACTTTTGTTCTTCCCTATGTAACATGTCTTTATTTATTCTGGCTGCATTTAATATTTTCTCATTATCACTAGTTTTAAGCAATTTGCCTGTGAGCTGCCTTGGCTTAGTTTTCTTCATGTTTCTCATCCTTGGGGTTGTCGAGCTTTCTGG
>NW_007727421.1:145417-147067 GCF_000696425.1 Galeopterus variegatus | reverse complement strand
GTTCTCTTTACTTTTGTTCTTCCCTATGTAACATGTCTTTATTTATTCTGGCTGCATTTAATATTTTCTCATTATCACTAGTTTTAAGCAATTTGCCTGTGAGCTGCCTTGGCTTAGTTTTCTTCATGTTTCTCATCCTTGGGGTTGTCGAGCTTTCTGGGTCTAAGGGTTAATATTTTCATTAAATTTATAAAGATTTTGTTTATTATTTCTTCAGAATTTTTGTGTCTTTTCTTCCTTTAGGGACTCCAATTACATGCATATTAGGCCACTTGAAGTTGTTCCACAGCTTCCTGATGTTCTGTTTATTTTTATTCCAGTATTTTTTTCTGTTTCATTTTTGGTTTTGTTTATTTGTTTTTAATTTATTTTTTTCATCATACTTTTTGGGGATACAGTTCGTTATTTCAATACATGCATATATTGTATAACGATCTAAACAGAATAGTTAGTGTATTGATCACCTAAACATTTATCATTTCTTCGTGGCTGTAAAATTCAAGATCCTCTTTTCTGGCCATCTTGAAATATACAATACAATATTATTAGCTATTGTCACCTTAGGGCACCAGAACTTATTCTTCCTACCTAACTGTAACTTTGTAACTTTGTACCCCTCTACCAACCTTTCTCCAGCGTCCCCCCACCCCGTAACCACTACTCTACTCTCGATTTCTCTCTTTTTAGTTTATTTTTCTTAATCGACCCATGATAATTATATATATTTATGGAGTACAATATGATATTTGGGTACATTCATGCTGTGTGCAATGATCACATCAGGGTGCTTAGTATATCCATCACCTCAAACATTTGTCACTTCTTTGTGTTGAGAATATTCAACATCATCTTGACTAGCTCTTCAAAGATACATAATACTTTGTTGTTAACTGTAGTCTCCCCATATTACAATAGAAACTTAGGTCCCATTCTTCCTCTCTTTCTAGTATTCTGTATTCACTAACCACCCTCTCCCAATTCCCCTTTCCTCTACCGATCTCTAGAACCACTATTCTACTGCCTACTTCTATGAGATCAACTTTTTTAGCTTCCACATATGAGTGAGAACATGTGGTATTTCTTTCTCTGTGCCTGGCTTATTTCACTTAACATAATTTTCTCCAGACTCATCCATGCTGCTGCAAATGGCAGAATTTCATTCTTTTTTATGGCTGAGTAGTATTCCATTGTATATATGCAGTCCATTCCAAATATCACATTTTCTTTACCCAATCATCCATGGAAGGACATTTAGGTTGGTTCCAACTCTTGACTATTGTGAATAAAGACATGATAAACATGGGAGTACAGGTGTCCCTTCAACTTGTTGATTTCCATTCGTTTGGATATGTATGCAGTAGTGGGATTGCTGGATCATAATAATAGTTCTATTTGTAGTTGTTTGAGAAATCTCTGTACTGTTTTCCATAGTGACTGTACTAATTTACATTGCTACCAACAATGTATAAGCCTTCCCTTTCTTTACATCCTCACCAGCAATTGTTATTTTCTGTGTTTTGGGTAATAGCCATTCTAACTGAGGTGAGATGATATCTTATTCTGGTTTTGATTTGTGTTTCTCTGATGATTAGCAGTATTGGGTGTTTTTTCATATGCCTGTTGGCCATTTGTATGTCTTCATTTGGAAAA
>NW_007727421.1:141846-144045 GCF_000696425.1 Galeopterus variegatus | reverse complement strand
GTGCGGGCGCAACACCGAGGGTTGCAATCCCGTTGCTGGTCCCCGGTACGGGCGTGACACCAAAGGTTACGATCCCGTTACCGGTCAGTAAAAAAGACAAAAAGGAAAAAAAAATCAGTTTTAACATTTATCATTTTAATTCATACTTATAGTTTTTAAAAACCAAATAGTTATAGAAACAGAGCATCCCTGCCCTTCCCTCTATATTGCTCTCTGGTCTTAAATAGTCATTAAGAAGTGCTACGAAGAAACCATGTTCAACTTGTTAAGCTATTTCTTCTGCCACTTACCTCCACATTCCTAAGTAATAAGTATGTGCTGTTAAATCTTAATTCATTTATTTTAGACATTATCTTTTGTCTTCCTGTTTTGACAGATGTAGATTCAGCTAACGTGCACTTTGCTCTCCCTTCCCTGAGCCCCTGGTATTCAGATATGCTGTATGATCTGCCAACAGTCTCTCCATGTCAGCAAATCCACAGAGCCCTTCGTCTTCCTGCTCTGCACTGGCTCATGTGCTTCCCAGACCTGCTCCACAGCTTGCTCCAGTCCTGCACTGGATGTCCTCCTGCTTTTCAGTACCATGCCTTCCATGTTATTGGTTTACACACTTATTTTCCTGGAGCACTTCCTCCAGTAGCATTCAAGGACAGGGCAAAGAAGATAAACCTGAGTGTGTGCATGTTTAAAATGTCTTTCGGTTGACTGAAAGCTTGGCTGAATGTAGAATGCTAGGTGAAAATTATTCCCTCTGAGTGTGGGAGGTCATTTATCTTTGGTTTCCCACAGCTGCTGGTGAAAAGTCCAACGTCACTCTGGCTTCCACGTCTTCACATGTGATCTGTCTGCTTCTGTCTGCACAGCACTGTCCAACGGATATGTAACACAAGCCATCTGTGTAATTAAAAATTTTCTAGTAGCCACCTGAAAATAAAGTAAAAAGAAATGTGAAATTATTATTTTTTTTTTAAAAGATCACCAGCAAGGGGATCTTAACCCTTGACTTGGTGTTGTTAGCACCATGCTCTCCCAAGTGAGCTAACCGACCATCCCTATATAGGGATCCGAACCCATGGCCTTGGTGTTATCAGCACTGCACTCTTCCAAGTGAACCATGGGCCGGCCCTTGTGAAATTTATTTTAACAATGTTTTATTTAACCCAATATGTTAAAAATATTTTTTAATTTCAACATGTGATCAATATAAAAATTGTTCATGAGATATTTTACATTCTTTTGGTTTTCTTGTACTAAGACTTTAAAATCTGGTGTCTATTTCACATTTATAGCACATTTCAGTTCAGACTGGCCACAGTTCAAGTGCTGAACAGTCCCGATAGCTAAGGACTACCATATTGGACAGTGTGGATTTACAAGTTTTCAGGGCTTTCTCTGTATCCCTAATATACTGAAGTTTCAGGCCAATATTTGTGTAGGTGTGGGTCCTTTCATTGTTGTGCTGGGCATCTAATGGCCCTTTCATTCCAGAGACTCATATAGTGCAATCCTGAGAGCTTTTCTTAAATAATAACAATTATACTGTTAGTCAGATATCAGGCTTTCTGGATTGATCCTCTAAATTAATTCTTTCCTCTACTATCCTTTTCTATTTTGCTTTGTGTTTGTTCTACCTCCTGGGAAATTCTTTTAATGTTACACTCCAACCCTTATTTGATGTTTTTAGTTCAGCTGCCGTAATTTTAAGTTTCTTGAGTTTTTTCTTGTTTTCTCTTATATCATAACGTCTGTTCTGTTTCATGAATTCAGTGTCATCTTTTATTTGGCCAAAGTTATTAATGAAAGATTTTAAAAGCTTTATTCTGTTCTCTTCATCACTTCTATTTCCCCTAAATCCTGTTCTCCTGGTATTTGCTTGTTTGGATCTGTCTGTAGTGTAGCAGCCTTTCTCCAATAACAGGGCATGCCTGGTGGTCTGTTCCCAAGCAAAAGGGAGAGACTGACAGTGCAGTGGAGTGTCTGGGAGGATAGCCAGGGCTGGCTGATTTTGGGGCTTTGCCACAGGATGATCAAGTGGCAGTCTTTTTTTGGAAGACCCCTGATATCAGAATTTGGAGAAATTTTCTCTACAGTCTTTTGGTATTTTCTTAGTGAATAACCTGCTTTGGGCAGCCAGGAGAGTTAGGGGTAGGACATGAACCTTATGGCCAGAAATACTCTAGGAACAGTTGAAGGATTTCA
>NW_007727421.1:138472-139139 GCF_000696425.1 Galeopterus variegatus | reverse complement strand
ATGGTGCACTACAAAAGAGCTGACAAGCACCTCCACAACTCTTATTTATCAAACGAATGTAAAGTTATGCTTTATTACTGAGGGACTGTACAGTTTTGTCTGTCTTTAAACTGCAGGATAGAAAATGTATGTTTTATTTTTTTCCATGTTTAAGTTTTTTACTCTTCAAATGTAATACAATTCTTCAGCTAAAACAGGAATAATAAGATAAAATGGTTCCAGAAAGTACAAGAGAAAAATATTGCTTATTGATTTTTAAATGTATGTTTTAAAATCAAATATTTCTTATTAAAGTTTACATACTTGTTTGATTTGATTTTAAAACAATCCTTTTGCTTAAAAAGATTCCTTTTAATGAAATAAGATATATTTTTTCCTCCTAAATTTAAATAAAAGCAAATAGACACAATTTTTTTAAAAAGGTAATTTTGAGCAGATTCACATAAATAGTGTTTGGAATAGAGATTGTTAATAAAATAATCATGGATGTTATATAAATTTAAATATATAGTGGAAGCCAGTTTGGGATTCACAAATGCAGTACTATGACACTTTGAGAAATCAAAACCTTAAAAAAAATCTTTAAGAAGTTCTAAAGGCAAATTCTATTGAACTGGGGAGCAAATAAAGCTAAGGTGAAGTTGGTAGTTTCTCATTTAATAATAAA
>NW_007727421.1:131693-137805 GCF_000696425.1 Galeopterus variegatus | reverse complement strand
AAAGAACCATAATATTGCAAATTCTTTACCTGCCAAACAAATTGTTCTAAAAATCCCTTTACCTAGGGAAGGAGATAAAGTATGTTTAGGTCACTTGGGAAAAAAACACTTGATTACCTAAAAACAAAAACGGGAAACAAACAAACAAAAAACCCTCAAACTTAAATCTTATAAGATTTTTAAAGTTTTGGGACTTCTTGTGTTGGTCAAGACAGAGTAAGCACACTACAGCTTATCCCTCCCACTCATCAAAACTAAAAAATCTAGGCAAAATTAAACATCAACTTCCTGAGGACGTTGAAAAGTAAATAATGACAGGCAAATGGGAAAGGGGAGAGTGTCAAAACTTGAAGAAGCAATACAGGAACGTGTTTCCCAGTTTTCTGTTCTCTTAATCCTCCCAGCTTTGACATAAAGATAGTCCCAGGCAAGGAACTTCCAGTTGACCTGTGCAGCAAAAACTCCAAGAAAAACCGTCTTTCTGGCCAGAGGACCAGGAAAAGGAGCCTCTGTGAGCTTAAGAATGGAGGGGAAATCCCTGTGTTGTTTTTTGTTTGTTTGTTTGTTTTTTCTCTCTCTCCTTCTTCTTTCCCAGCCCTGCTCTAAGGAAGGAGGGGAAATCCCTGTGTTGTTTTTTGTTTGTTTGTTTGTTTGTTTTTTCTCTCTCTCCTTCTTCTTTCCCAGCCCTGCTCTAAGGAAGACCCCAGTCAAGGTATTATGAAAAGGTGGGATGGGCAACAAAAACTCCAAGTAATTCCTGTGGGCCAAGCAGTGTGTGTTGCTGGATCCTAGAACAGAAGAGCTAGAGAAAGAGAATCCCTAATTCTGTGTATGAACTGGCATAAGTCCTGGGCTAAGCCTAAACCACACATGCATAGACAGATCCAAAGAAGTAAACAAAGGTTTTGGAGCTTGAGCTACCACTAGATCCACCACCACAGGAGAGACAGAATGTGCCGTCTGAACCTAACTGGGTTGATTGCCTGCTTAAAATCAATATTCTCCAGGAGATTTTATCAGATGCAGAGTCTCATAACATGATATTCAAAGTGTCCAAGATATAATTCAAAACCACTGGACACTCAAGGAACCAGGGAAATGTGACCTATTCACAAGGGGAAAGATAATCAACACATGCCAATCCAAAAATGACCAAGATATTGGATCATCAGACAAAAACTTAAAGCAACTATTATAACCAGGCACTTAAGATGAACAGAAAAATAGAAGTTCTTGACAGAGACATAGAAGCCATAAAGATTCCAAATGGGAATTTTAGAACTGAAAAATATAATATTTGAAATTTAAAAATGTAATGGATGGGCTTAATAGCAGAATAGAAATGACAAAAGAAGGAGTCAATGAATTAAAGACAGATCAAGAGAAATTAACCAATTGGAGGAATAGTGAGATGGTGTATATTATTGAATATAATAATTATTCTGATTTGAGCATCACATATTGCTCATGAGTATTGGTATTAAACTTTGTACCCTACAGATATGTACACTCATGTTACAATAAAAAAGTTAAAAAAAAATGAACAGAACTGTAGGAGCCTCTGATACAATATCAGATAATTTCATAATTTTGTCATTGGAGTCCCAGAGAGAAGAAAGAAATTGGTGCACACACAAAAAGTGTTTTAAGAAATAATTGCTGAAAACTTCCTGAATTTGGCAAATAACATAAACTTACACATTCAAGAAACTCAGCAAAATCCAAACAAGATGCCCAGCATATCATAACCAAACTGCTAAAGGCCAAAGATTTAAAAATCTTGAAAGCAGTCAGAGAAAAACAACAATTTGATATAGGAAGCAACAATTTGAATTATGAGTAATTGCAGATATCTAATCAAAAATCATGTAGGCCAGAATGCAGCAGAATTGTGTCTTAGTCCGTTTTGTGTTGCTGTAACAGAATACCTGAGACTGGGTAATTTATAAAGAACAGAGTTTTATTTGGCTTATGATTCTGGAACAGCTGCATCTAGTGCGGGCCTCAGGCTGCTTCTACTCATGGCAGAAAACGGCAGGCAGCCGGGGGGTACAAGCAGATCACATGGTGAGAGGAAGCAAGAGAGAGAGAGAGGGAGAAAGATAGAGAGAGAGGGAGAGAGGAGGTGCCAGGGTCTTTTAAACAACCAGCTCTCATGGCAACTAAAAGAGAAAGCATTAATCCATTCATGAGGGATCCACCCCCATGACTCAAACAGCTCCCAACACTGTCACATTGGGGATCAGATTTCCACATGAGTTTTGGTGGAGAGAACACATCCAAACTCTATCAAACCGTATCTTTAAAGTACTCATAGAAAAGAAGCATCAACCCACAATTCTTTATCCAGTGAAAAAAGTCTTCGAGAATGTGTTGGTTCTAAAATATGTGTACAAATTCATTGGTGATCTTCCCATCAGAATTTAGAACCTAATTTCCCTCCCCTTGAGTGTGAGCTAGAATTACTAATTAAAGTCTAATTAATAAACTATGGCAGAAGTGACCTTGTGTGATTCTGAAATTTTAGTTACTATGGTTTAGGTAACACCAGTCCATTGATAACATGGCTTGAATTTGAGTTACCAGAGTATGTTAACTGTGTTTGTAAAAGGTACAAACTTTCTGCTAGCCTTCCAGCCCAAAATCACCATATAAATAACATGTGCATCATGATCAGTGAGCAATCACATCACTTCCGAAGCCTACTAGTGATCAATTACTGCACATCTGTGTCAGTTCACCACAGACAGCAAAGGGTGAGTTGTGTGGCTTCCTTGTCTCTCAGTTGTAAACCCACATGACATTTTACAAAAATAGATATTCAGATAGAAAATTGACCAACAAAGATAAAAGTGCAGGAAAGAAATGAAAACTGAAAGCACTGAAAGTGAAAGCTAGTCAAACATAAATGGGGCATGGAAGAATTAATTGACTGGGAATGTTGCCCTGGCTACTATTCCAGAGACTCTCTGTGTTCAGCCAGAGGAACTCAGTGAAGGTGAGTTTGTCAAATAAACGAGGAAAGAGGTTGTCATGAAAAGGATAAAGTTGTCGCAGGGGAAGGAATGACAGCAAAAGCCTTCACATTATAGGAACTTGGAGCTATACGAAATCGAAAGCACAAAGGATAAAATGTTGGAAGCTGATCCAAACTTAGAAGGGAGCATGACAAGTTGTTAAAACATAGAAAATTCACATTATAGGAACTTGGAGCTATACGAAATCGAAAGCACAAAGGATAAAATGTTGGAAGCTGATCCAAACTTAGAAGGGAGCATGACAAGTTGTTAAAACATAGAAAAGGTGCTTGCTCCATGTCATAAGGTATAGACTTAAGAAGGCAAGCACTGTCCAAATGCCTCTTGATGAGTTTTTCATGAAGACGTCAAACTCTTTAATTCCCAGTGTTGCTAATGTTTTAAATTACAGTGTACAAAAATATTAATTTTACTGTGTTGTTCATTTCCTTAGACATTTATAACTGACAGCAACAGAGTTTTTAACATTGTTGACCTAATAAGAAACTGAGGCCAAATACATACAGCAAGGATTTACTGAGCCAATATGACGATTGCAACCAAGGAGACACATAGATCAGGTGCCCTGAAAATGTGTTCCAAAGAGGACCAGCAGAGCTTAACATTTTCTAAGCACAAGAAGAGGGGAGGGTCAAAGGAGAGAGGAAGAGCGAGAAAGACAGCCCCATCTAATTACTTAATCAGTCTTTCTATTGGTTGTATAAGACATAGATTTGGGATTGCTACTAGGTTACATCCTATATGCAGGGATCTAAGGTATGGGTAGTAATAAGTATTCTAGGTTGTGTTATGGCTCTCTGGTGCCATTGTGGCTAACTCTAAGTAAAATGATCTTATGATAATGTTTTCTGAGACAGGTGGATGTAATTACTGACTTATCTCAGATCTCCAAGGGTACTATAATTTAGCTGACCTGGTTAGAGCAGATTCTTCCAGTTTCAGCATTAGGACAAAAATTTTAAAAAGCGACAAAAAATAATAATTTTACCCATTGGTTATTAAGATCACATGGCAGTTTTCAACTTGGAAAGTTATTTTTATGGTTCTGAACTACTGTGCAAAGCAAGGACTGTCTGTTTTATGTTGGGAGACTCTGTGTTCTGTTAAAATTCTCTGGAGAATGTTTCTTTTTTTGTTTTATCAATCAACCCAGTTCGCCTTGCCTGCTGTCGGGCTCTGCCTCCCCCACATGCAGCACGTGTGTTCTGTTAAAATTCTCTGGAGAATGTTTCTTTTTTTGTTTTATCAATCAACCCAGTTCACCTTGCCTGCTGTTGGGCTCTGCCTCCCCCACATGCAGCACCGGGTGAGTACCACCTGTGTTTTTCCTCTCTGGGATTTCCACCCCCCAGACTCCCAGGTTCCCAGAGGGCCCCTTTTCCTGATGCTCTGGGATGGGGGTTTCTCTCTGCTTATTACCTGTCCACGTTGCCCCCTGATTTTGCCCAAAGGAACTGCCCTCAGGAAGAAAATAGAAAAAATAAACATGGATTCCCTATGCATTCCTTAGACTACAGGGTGACTTTTTCCTACTTCCTCTGGCTAGAAAGACAGGTTTTCTCTTCCCGGAGGTAGAGTTCAATGTGCCACCACTGTGGGCACAGCAGTACTTCTCCATGACTAGGTCGTCTTTAGGTCAGGACTGAAAAAAAAAAAAAATTAAAAAAGGAAACGAAACAAAGCACGGATCACTGCCACACTCTCCAGCTCACAGAGGCCCAATCTACCAGAAAATTTAAAGAACATTACAGACAGTTTTCCCACCAGCATCATGTGAGAGTTCCAGTTCCTCCACATTCTCCTCAGCACTTAATAATGGATGTTCTTTTAATCTTAGCCTATTCTAATAGGGGTGTAGTGGTATCTCACTGTGGTTTTTTAAAAACAGCTTTATTGAGACAATTCACTTATTTAAAGTGTACAATTCAATAGTTTTTGGTATATTACAATATTAATTTTTAAAAACTGTGGTAAAATATGTTTAACATAAAAATTCCCCTTTAGTCATCTTTAGGTGTACAATTCAGTAGCTTTAATTACATTCACAGTGTTGTGCAACCATTACCACTATATAGTTTCCTAATTTTTATCATCTCAAACAGAAACTCTGTACAATTAGGAAATAACTCCCAATTCCCTGTCCCCACTTCCCCACCCTGCCCAGCACCTGGTAATCTCTGATATACTTTCTGCCTCTATGAATTTGCCTATTCTGGATATTTCATCCAAAGGGCATCATATAATATTTGTCCTTTTGTGTTTGGCTTATTTCACTTAGCACATTGTTTTCTAGTTTCACCTATGTTATAGTATGTATCAGAACTTCATTGCTTTTTAATGTCTAAATAATATTCCATTGTATGATATGCCACATTTTATTTATCCATTCATCTGTTGATGGACACCTGGGTTGTTTCCACCTTTTGACTATTTAGAATAATGCTGCTATGAAGATGGTTGTATAAGTATCTCTTTGAGTCCCTGCTTTGAATTCCTTTGGGAATTCGATTTCCTAGAAGTGGATTGCTCGGTCATATAGTGATTATATATATATTTTTCCTTTTTGTCTTTTTTCGTGACTGGTAACGGGATCGCAACCCTAAGTGTCGTGCCCGCACCGCGCTCAACCAGTGAGCGGACCGGTCTCTACATGGGATCCAAACCCTTGGCGGGAGCGCTGCCGCGCTCTACCGAGTGTGCCACAGGGCCGGCCCACAGTGATTATATTTTTGGGTTTTTGAAGAAGTGAAGAATTTTTTGAAGAACTTTTCGAGAGTGTCTGTGACATTTTATAATCTCATTGGCAATATATGTGTTCAAATTTCTCCATATTCTTATCAATGCTTATTATTTTCCATTGTTTTAATTGTAGCCACTCTAGTGTGTGTATCTTATTAGGGTTTTAAATTGCATTTCTCTAATGACTAAAGCTATTGACTATCTTTTCCTGCTTATTGGCTATTTGCATATCCTTTCTGGAGAAATGTCTATTCAAATTCTTTACACACTTTCAAATTGGGTTGGGTTTTTGGTTGTCGTTGAGTTGTAAGAGCTTTTTATATATTATGTATATT
>NW_007727421.1:128633-130797 GCF_000696425.1 Galeopterus variegatus | reverse complement strand
AATTGGGTTGGGTTTTTGGTTGTCGTTGAGTTGTAAGAGCTTTTTATATATTATGTATATTAATGCCTTATAGATATATGATTTGCAAATATAGTTCCCATTCTTTAGGTTGTCTTATACTCTCCTGACAGAATCCTGTGATGCACAGAATTTTAAAATCTTAATAAAGTCTAATTTATCTATCTTTTCTTTTATTACCTGTGCTTTTGGTGTCATACTTAAGAAATCATTGCCTAATCCAAGGTCATAGATGTTCACCTATGTTTTCTCCTAAGAGTTTTATACTTTCAGTTCTTAAGTTTAGGTCTTTGTTCCATTTTGAATTAATTTTTGTATATGGTGGAAAGAAAGAGCCCAACTTCATTCTTTTGCATGTGGATATCCAGTTTATCCAGCACAATTTGTTGAAAAGACTGTCCTTTCCCGCATTCATAATCTTGTTCTCCTTGTCAAAAATCAATTGACCATATATGTGAGGTTTTATTTCTGGGTTCTCTATTCTGTTCCATTGACCCATATGTCTATTCTGATGCCAGTACCACACTGTTTTGATTACTGTAGCTTTGCAGTTAAGTTGTGAAATAGAGAAGTATGAGTCCTCCAACTTTGTTCTTTTTCAAGATTGATATGGTTATCTGGGGTAACTTGAGATTCCATTTGAATTTAAATTTAAGATAGCATTTTTTACTCCTGTAAAAATTGCTTTTGGGATTTTGATGCATAGATCACTTTGGGTAGTATTGTCATCTTAATATTATTAAGCCTTACAATTCATGAACATAAAATGTGTTTCCATTTATTTGTGTCTTTAATTTCTTCCAGCAATGTTTTGTAGTTANACATAAAATGTGTTTCCATTTATTTGTGTCTTTAATTTCTTCCAGCAATGTTTTGTAGTTACAAGTCTTTCATTTCCCATATTCAATTTATTCCTAAGTATTTTATTCTTTTTGATGTTATTATAAATGGTTGTTATTGTAAATATTGTAGATATTTTAAAATAATTTTTTCAGGTTGTTCATTGCAAATGTACAGATATAAAACTAATTTTTTTTCATGTTGATTTTGTATCCTGGAACTAACAATGTTTTTGTGAACTGATTAGGGTTTTCTACATATAAGATCAGGTTATCTGTGAATAAAGATAATTTTACTTCTTTTCCAATTTGGATGCCTTTAATTTCTTTTTCTTGCCTGATTGCTCCAGCTAGGATTTCCAGGACTATATTGAATAAAAATGACAAGTGAACATCCTTGTGTTGTTTCTGATCTTAGAAGAAAAGCTTTCAGTTTTTTTCCCATTGAGTATTACATTAGCTGTGGGTTTTTCATATATGGCCTTTATCATAGATATATCCCTTTTATTCCTAGTTTATTGAGTGTTGTATTTTTAATCATGAGAGGTTGTTAAATTTTTTTAATGCTGTTCCTGAATCAATTGAGATAATCATGTGGTTTGTCCCCACTTCATTTTATTAATGTGGTCCATTATGTTTACTGATTTTTCATGCTGAACCACCCTTGAACCACACCAGGAATAAATCCCATCTGGTCATGATGTATAATCTTTTTAATATGCTGTTGAATTACATTTGCTAATATTTTATTGAAGATTTTTGCATGTATATTCATAAAGGAAATTGTTCTGTAGTTTTCTTTCCTTGGAGTGTCTTTATCTGGCTTTGGAATCAGGGTAATGTTGACTACAGAGAACGTGTTTAGAAGTATTCCTTGCTCTTCAACTTTTTGAAAAGTTAAGAAAGGGTTGATGTTAATTCTTCTTTAAGTGTTTGGAAGAATTCACCATTGAAGCTATCTAGTCTTGGGCTTCTCTTTGTTGGGAAGTTTTTGATTACTACAACAATCTTCTTACAAGTTACATGTTTATTCAGAGTTTCTATTTCTTCTTGAGTCAATTTGGGTAGATTGTGTTCTGTGAATTTCTCCATTTCATTTAGTTTTATGCCAATTTGTTGGCATAAAAATGCTCATTGTTTTATCATACAATCCTTTTTATATTTGTAAAGTTAGTAGTAATGTTCTCACTTTCATTTCTGATTTTAGTAACTTCAATCTTTTTTGCTTCTTGTTTAATCTTTGTCGATTTTGTTGATCTTTATGAAGAACCAACTTTTGATTTTGTTGATTTTCTCTGTTTTTTCTA
>NW_007727421.1:125705-128600 GCF_000696425.1 Galeopterus variegatus | reverse complement strand
AGTCAATTTGGGTAGATTGTGTTCTGTGAATTTCTCCATTTCATTTAGTTTTATGCCAATTTGTTGGCATAAAAATGCTCATTGTTTTATCATACAATCCTTTTTATATTTGTAAAGTTAGTAGTAATGTTCTCACTTTCATTTCTGATTTTAGTAACTTCAATCTTTTTTGCTTCTTGTTTAATCTTTGTCGATTTTGTTGATCTTTATGAAGAACCAACTTTTGATTTTGTTGATTTTCTCTGTTTTTTCTACTCTCTATTTTACTTATATCTGCTCTAACCTTTGTTATTTTCTTTCTTCTACAAGCTTATGTTCATTTTGCTTTTCTAACTTAAGGTGTACAGTTAGGTTATTGATTTGAGATCTTTCTCTTTTTTTAATGTATGCATTTACTTCTATAAATTTGAATATTAGCACTGTTTTGCAGTATCTTGTAAGTTTTGGTATGTTGTGTTTTTGTTTCTATTTGTCTTGAGGTATTTTCTAATTTTCCTTGTGATTTTTTTTTGACCTGGTTGTTTAAGAGTGTGTTAATTTCCACATATTTGTGAATTTTCCAGTTTTCCTTGTTATTCATTTCTAGTTTCATTCCATTGTGATCAGAAAAGGTACTTTGCATAATTTTAATCTTTTGAAATTTATTGAGACTTGTTTTGTAGCCTAATATTCAGTCTATTCTGGACAATGTTCCATGGGCACTTGAGAAGACTGTGTATACTGCTGTTGTTGGGTAGAGTGTTCTATATATGACTGTTATGACTAATTGGCTTATAGTGTTGTACAAGTCTTAGTTTCTTATTGATCATCTGTCTAGTTGTTTCAATCATTATTAAAAGCAGTGTATTGTAATCCAGCAAGACCACTGCTGGGTATATACCCAAGGAATGGAAATCATCATGTTGAAGTGATACCTACACTCCCATGTTTATTGCACCTCTATTTACAATAGCCAAGAGTTGGAACCAATCTAAATGTCCATCAGTGGATGACTGGATAAGGAAAATGTGGTATATATAAACAATGGGATACTACTCTGCCATGAAAAAGAATGAAATTCTATCATTTGCAGAAACATGGATGAACTCAAAAATATGTTAAGTGAAATAAGCCAGGCCCAGAAAGAGAAATATTATGTCCTCACTCATAAGTGGGAGTTAAAAAACTAAACAAATAAATAAAAAAAGAAAGAAAGAAAGATACAATGATCACAATAATTCATTGAACTTTCAAAAGGAAAGAATGGAACTGAGGTCACCATAGGTGGAAAAGGGGGAGAGGGGTTACTGAGAAATTGGTAAAGGGTAACAAAATATGATTACATTGTGTAATGTTGGATATACTCATTATCCTGATTTGAACATCATATATTGCACACAGTTATTGATATTCAATGCAGTATCCCACAGATATGTACAATCAATTTTGTTTCAATAAATAAATAAATAAATAAATTTTAAAAATGGTGTGTTGAAGTATCTAACTATTATTGTACAACTACTTCTCCCTTTAATTCTGTCCATTTTTTCTTCATTTATTTTGGGGATTTCTTTGTATGTGAAATACTACAATATCACTCAAAAGTAGACTGAAATGAGATAAAGATGTACACTATAACCCTAAAGCAACCACTAAAATGAACAATAAAAAGTAATAGTTACTAAAATGACAAAGGGGACTAAATAGAATCATGCAAAATACTCAATTGATCCAAACAAAGCAGAAGAAGAAAAAAAAAGGAACAATGAACATATGAGACAAATAGAAAACAAACCAAGATGACATATTTATAATATTTATAATGGTTATATCTTCTGTTTGTATTGAGTCTTTTACCAACATATAATGTCCTTTTTTTGTCTCTGGTAACTTCTTTTAAAAATTTAAAGTCTATTTTGTCTAACCAGAATAATATAGGGACTTCAGCTTACTTTTGGTTACTATTTGCATGAAATATATTTTTTCTTCCTTTTACATTTAATGTCTTTGTGTACTGGTATCTAAAATGAATATCATGTAGACAGTATCTTGATGGATTTTTTTTTATTCAAGCTTTCAAATTTGTGGGTTTTTTGGTTTTGTTTTGTTTTCCTTCCTTTTCCCCCCTCAAATCTGTGTTTTAATAGGAGAGATTGATACATTTACATTTAATGTGATTACTTCTAAAGAAGAATTTACTTCTGCCATTTAGCTATTTATTTTCTTTTTTCTTCTCTTTTTTTTGTGGCTTGCATTTTTTTTTTGTGGTATGCAGAATGAAACCTTTGACCTTGTGTTACAAGGCTGTGCTCTAACCAACTGAGCTAAATTGTCATTCCCTAGCTATTTATTTTCTAACTATCTTAGATGTTTTTTGTTCCTCAATTCTTCTATCATTGCCTCTTTTTGTATTTTGTTAATTTTTTGTAGTGTACTGTTTTGGTTCTCTTCTATTTCCCTTCCTGTATATTTCTAGTTATTTTCTTACAGGTTATCTTAGAGATTACAATTAACATCTCAAACTTATAACAACCTAGTGTGAATGATACCTTCCTAGTTTCAATAGTTTACAAACACTATGCTTCTATACATCTTTTTTTCTCCCCTGTTGTGTTGTTATTGTCACAGATTATGTTCTTATACATTACAGACCTATTAACATGTATTTATAATTATTGTTTTATGCATTTTTCATTTAATTAATATGGGAAAAAGAAAGAAGTTACAAACCAAATCTAAAGTACAATAATATTGTTTATATATTTACCTATGAAGTTAACTTTACTAGTGTTCTTTACTTTCATTTATGACTTAAAGTTGCTGTCTACTGTCCTTTAGCTTCAGCCTGAAGGACTTCCTTTGGTACTTCCTATAGGGCACATGTACTGGTTATGACTTCCCTCAGTATTAGTTCAT
>NW_007727421.1:123818-124819 GCF_000696425.1 Galeopterus variegatus | reverse complement strand
CACATTGCAAGATGGTGGAAGCAGAGAGAGCAGAGAGAAAGACAGACTCTCCTTTTAAAGCTCTCAGAAACATGCCCCTGACCACCATTTTTAATCCATTCACTACCACAAGGTCCTGCAGCCCAATCACCTCTTCAAGGCCCCACCTTACAACTGCCATAATAAAAGCAAAAGATTGGGATTTCCCAATCTCTTTACAGTCACAGTGGGGGCTAAGTTCCTAATACATAAAACTTGGGGGACACAATTAAGCTTCAGGGAGTTATGGGGGGACATAATTCAATCCACTACACCTGGGGATGTCTTAATTTTTCTTTCTTTCTTGAAGTATACAAGGATACTTCAAAAAATTTGTGAAAATTATAGAATTAAAAGATAATACAAATCTTTCTATGAACTTTCTGAAGACCCCTCATAGTTTTACTGGATATGGAATTCTTGGTTGAGGGTCCCTCCCCCACCCCCAGAACTTTAAGTATGTCATCCCACTGACTTCTAGCCTTCATAGTTTCTGGGGGAAAATCAGTGGTAATCTTATTGAGGATTCCTTGTGTGTGATGAGTTGCTTCTCCCACTTCAAGATCTTTTCTTTGTCTTTAGGTTTTGACAGCTTGATAATAATATGTCTTGGTATAGGTCTCTTTGAGTTTAACTGGCTTAAAGTTGGTTGAGCTTCTTGGAAATATTCATGCCTTTTATTGGATATGTAAACTTTTTGGCTATTATTCCTTCAAATGTTTTCTGTCCCTTTGTCTCTTTATTCTCCTTCTGGTATTTCTGTAATTCAATGTTGGTGCACTTGATAGTGTCCCACAGGTCCCTCAGGATTTGATCATTTTCTGTATTCTTTTTCTTTCTACTCCTCAGACTCAGTAACTTCAATTGTCTGTTTCTTTGTATGCTTTTAAATTTTTTGTTATAACTGGAGATTCTGAGTTGTGGCAACTCTGAAATTTTAATTCTCCTCCTCCTCAGGGATCACTGATTTTTGCTTATTGATG
>NW_007727421.1:113856-123066 GCF_000696425.1 Galeopterus variegatus | reverse complement strand
ATTGTGGTTTCCAGGCCAACCAGTGGCCTAACAAAGATTTTCTTAAATTTCTGGCTCCCAAAAGAAGGAAAAACATGTACTTTCTCTTTAAATACTTTCCTGGCCAGAAAGCCATTTCACCCTTTGGCTAACTTCTAAGCTGGTTCCTCAGTGATCAAAAGTTTTGCTTTTAATCTATTTGAGTCTTTTTATTTAAAGTTGGTTTCTTCATATAAAAAATAGCAGCATATGATTGGGTCATGCTTTTATTTATCCAATATATTTCTGCTTTTTAATAAGGGTGTTTGGAACACTTACATTTTTATTTTTTAAAATTTAATTTTGAAAAAAATAATTTTGAAATAATAGATTCATGGGAGGTTGCAAAAACATTATAGAGAGGTCCCACTGTTTTAGCCCTTTTGTGTTGCTATAACAGAAATACCTGAGATTGGGTAATTTATAAAGAACAGATGTTTATTTGGCTTACAATTCTGGGACAGTTGCATCTGGCATGGGCCTCAGGCTGATTCTACTCATGGTGGAAAGCAGCAGGTAGCCAGCAAGTATAAGCAGATCACATGGTGAGAGAAAGCAAGAGAGAGAGAGAGAAGAGGTGCCAGGGTCTTTTAAACAACCAACTCTCACAGGAACTAATAGAGTGAGAACTCACTCATTACTCCCCCCACCTAGGGAGAGCACTAATCCATTCATGTGGGATCTGCCCTCATGACTCAAACTGTCATATTGGGGATCAGATTTCCACATGAGTTTTGGCGGGGACAACTCATCCAAACTCTATCACCCATGTACCCTTCATCCAGTTTCCTCCATTGTTACATTTTACTTTCCTATAGTATGATATCAAAACCAGAATAAAGTGTATATATAGTCCTGATAATTTATCAGATTCATGTAATCACTACTGTACAGAACTATTTTCATCACCACAAAGATCTCCATTGTCTGCCCCTTTGTAGCCACACACACATCCCCTCCCCACCATCCCTAGCTCTTTGCAACCACCAATCTACTTTCCATATATATAATCTTCTCATTTCAAGAATGCTATATAATGGACTAATACAATATGTTGCCTTTTGAGATTGGCCTCTTTTTTCACTAAGCTTAATTCTCTTGAGGTCCACTTAAGTTGCTGCATGTGTCAATAGTTCATTCCTTTTTATTGCTAAATGCATTCCATGGTATGAATATACAGTTTGTTTAACCATTCACCTGCTGGAGGACATCTGGGTTGTTTTCAACTTTGGCTATTTCAAATGAAGTTGCAATGAACATTAACGTACAGGTGTTTATGTGAACACGAGTCTCATTTCTCTATAATAAACATCCAGAGGTACAATTGATAGTTTATATGGTAGTTGCATATTTAGTTTTAAAATAAACAGCTGTATATTATGCAAAGTGCTGTACTATTTTACATTCCTAACAGCAATGTATGAGAGACTCACTTTCTCTGCATCCTTGCCAGCTATGGTATTTTCACTATTTTTTAATTTGGCTGTTCTAATAAGTGTATAGTGATATCTCATCATGGTCATAATTTGTATCTTTCTTTTCTTTCTTTTTTTTTTTGTGACCGGTAAGGGGATTGCAACCCTTGGCTTGGTGTCATCCGCACCGTGCTCAGCCAGTGAGTGCACCGGCCATCCCTACATAGGATCCGAACCCACGGTGGGAGTGCCGCTGTGCTCCCAGTGCCGCACTCTCCTGAGTGAGCCACGGGGCTGGCCCATAATTTTTATCTTTCTAATGGCTTGTGTTGTTGAACATCTTTTCATGTGTTTACTTGCGGTATATAGATGCAGATATCTTTTCTTCAGTAAAATGTCTCTTCATATCTTTTGGCCATGTTCTAATTATATTGTTTGCTTTTTTACTGTTAGCTTGTGAGGGGTCTTTATATACTATATATACTAGGCACTTGTCATATACATGGTTTACAAATATTTTCTCCCACTGCATACTTGCTTTTCATCCTAACAACAGGATTTTTCATAGAGCATGAGTTTTAAATTTTGATAAAGTCCAATTTACTCATATTTTTCTTTTATGGACCATGCTTTTAGTATAAAGTCTAAAAAAAAATCTTTGCCTAGTCCTAAGTCCCAATGAGTTTCTCCTGTGTTTATTAGTTTTATAGTTTTGTCTTACATTTAAGTCCATGACACATTTTGAATTAATTATTGTGTAGCATTTGATGCTTAGGTCAAGGTTTATTTATATATTTATTTAAATAGTTAGTTTACCTATGGATTATACATGTGTTCTAGCAACATTTGTTGAAAAAACTATCATTTCTACATTGAATTGCTTTCGCACCTTGGTCAAAAATCAGTTGGTCATACTTGTGTGAGGCTGTTTTGGGGTTCCCTCTTTTGTTCAACCCATCTATGTCTCCCTGTCCCTTCACCAGCACCACACAGTTTTGATTACTGTGGCTTTATAATAAGTTTTGAAATGTGATAGTCTGATTCTTCTCATTTTATGCCTCTCTTACAAAACTGTTAAGAGTTATTTTAGTTCCTTGTACTTCCATATAAATTTTATGGTAATACAAAAATCTTACTTGGATTTTGATAGGAACTACACTAATCAATTTAGGATAAATTAATGTCCTTACTGTGTTGAGTCTGTCGATCCATGAATGTCATATATCTCTATTTAAATATGATTTTTTTTTCCTTTTTGTCTTTTTTCGTGTCCAGCAACGGATCACAACCCTCAGTGTTGCGCCCGCACCGGACCGGGACCGGCAATGGGATCGCAACCCTCAGTGTTGCACCTGCACCTCGCTCAGCCAGTGAGCGGGAACCGGTCTGTATGTGGGATCTGAACCCTCGGCGGGAGCGCCACCACACTTCCCAAGCGGCACACTGTAGCAGTGCGCCACCGGGCCGGCCCTAAATGTGATTTTTATATTTTTCATCATGATTTTTTAGTTATCAGCCTATAGGTTTTGTACATGTTATGTTAAATTTACACCTAAGTATTTTATTTCTGTGGGCAATTGTAAATAGCATTTTTTTTTTTGCATGTGTTCACTGCTAAGTATATGGAAATACAATTGATTCATGTATGTTGATTTTGTATTGTGACCTTGCTGAACTCACATTACTTTTGGGAGTCATTTTTCATTTGTTTTCTTTCTTTTTCTTCCTTCCTTCCTTCTTTCTTTTTTGTAGATTCCTTGGTATTTTCTGTTGTAGACAATTATGTTATCTACATATACATTCAATTTTATTTCTTCCTTTCCCATCTATATGCCTTTCTTTCATTTCCTTTCTTTATTGTGCTGGTTAGAATTTCCAGTATTTTGTTGAAAAGCAGTAGTGAGAATGAATGTCCTTGCTCTATTCTTCATCTTAGGGGAAAATCATTCAGTCTTCACCATTAAGTATAATGTTAACTGCAGGTTTGTCTCTTTTTATTTTTGCTTTTTTTGGTAGATAATCTTTATGAAGTCAAGGAAATTCTCCCTCTCTTCCTATTTTTCTGAGTTTTTTCATGAATGGGGACTGAATTTTGTTGAATGTTTTTTCTGCAATCATGTGATTTTTCTGTTTTTCTGTAGTCATGTGATTTTTCTTTTTTAGCCTGATTTTGACTTCCCAATATGGAACCAGGCTTGTATTCCTGGGATAAACCCCACTTGGTCATGGTGTATAATTCTTTTTTTATATTGCTGGTTTCTATTTGCTAATATTTCGTTAAGTATTTTCATGTCTATATTCATGAGGGATATTGGTCTGTAGTTTCTTATTTTATACTGTCTTTTTTTTTGGTATCAAGGTAATTCTGGGTCATAAAATTAATTAGTCACTTTGGGCTGCTATAACAAAGTATCATGCACTGGGTGGCATATAAACAACAGATATTTATTTCTTACAGTTCTGGAGGCTGGATGACTGAGATCAGGGTGCCAGCAAGGTTGGGGTCTGCTGAAGGCCCTCTTCTAGGTTTCACACTGCCAACATCTCATTATATCCTCACATGGCAGAAAGAGAGCATGCTAGTCCTCTGGCCTCTTCTTATAAGGCACTAATCCCATTCCTAAGGTCTCCACCTTCATGACCTAATTACCTCCCAAAAGCCTTCTTCCAAATACCATCACATTGGGGATTATATTTTAATATATGAATTTTGGGGGGACACAAACACTCATTTCATAATAGGAAGTATTCCCTCTTCTATGCTCTGGAAAAGATTGTGTAGAATTGATGTTAATTACTTTAAAAAAAATTTTGGTGGAATTCTCTGGCTAAATCATCTGCATCTGCAGAATTCTTTTTTCAGGACTTTTTAAGTTATCCTCAATAGTTATTGGGCTATTAAAATGATCTATTTCACATTGTGAGATGTGGGTTTGTGCTTCTCAGGAAGTTTGTACATTTTATCTAAGTTGTCAAATTTATGTCTGTGGAGCTTTTGTAGTATTCCCTTCTTATCTTTTGGTTTCACTTACTTTAAGCTCTATTTTCTTTTTCTTCTCCTTGTTTGGCTGTAGTGACACAAAGTTCATATCTGTTGTTATAGCTCCTAAAAGGCCCCTAAAGCTCTGTTTTTTCTCAATTTATTTGCTCTCCTTTGGTCAGTTTGTGTTATTTCTATTGTGCTATCTTCAAGTTCACTGATTCTTTTCTCTGTCTCCTTCATTTTGCTGTTGAGCCCACGCACTGAGTTTTTTGTTTTGGTTACTACATTTTTCAGTTCTAAAATTAGTTCTTCATTTCTATGCTTTGCTGAGATTGACTTTTTTCATTCAAATTGAGATTTTTCTGGGTCTTGGTATGATGAGTGATAGTTGATTAAAACCTGGATATTTTGGTCATTACAAGACACATGGTCTTATTTAAATATCTATCTTATTTGACCTCTTAAGACACTGCTCCATCAATGTTATATGTGGGGCTCTGCCTGGCTACTGCTATGTGGGGTGGAACTCCAGGTCTGCACTCAGCTTCCTTGTTAATAGGCAGGCATGGGAATTTCAGGACCCCACTAGGCTTCTATTGTAACAACCCTGACTACTGGGGGCAGTAATACATCATTACTGCTCCCTGTATGGTCCCTACTGTCACAATACAGGGGTGGGCTCATTATCACTGAGTGGTGACTCTCCATTCGGCCTCCTCTGATACCAGCCCAGCATGGAAGGGAAGGGTTTCCTCATTACCACCGGGCTGAGGTGGAAATCCAGGTTCCCCAGGCAGTCTCCTGTGACACCCTGGGGCATGCCTCACTATCTCCCAGCAGGGGTAAAAGTTCTGGCTCGCTACTTGGGCTTCTGTGAAACTACACTGGTAGAGGGGTTGGGGAGCCTCTTTAATGACTGGCAAAAGTGGATTACTAGGCTCCCTTCTCAGCTTTTTCTTGTGGGGCCTGGGGTCTGGCTGCAGTTTATTCTGTGGTGCTTGGCTGGAATCAAGCGGTTATTTTCTAAAAGCTTTGTGTTTTGCTAGGTTGCTCTTTCCTGGTCCTTTGGTTACAGAGAAAGCTGGCTTTCAGTGAGGTTTTTTTTGTTTGTTTGTTTGTGTCCCTTGGTGTTTCCATGTTGTCAGGTTCTCCAAAAGGTTTTGAATTTATGAGGAAAAAAACAAAAACTAAAACAAAAACCATGGAACTTACCACTGTGTAGTTCCTTGGGTCTGGAGGGTCCCCAGCCAGTCTTTCTTCCCACCTTTCAAAAGCTTTTTCTGTTTGTTCTACATATAATGTTTGAGATTTTTAGTTCTGCTTAGCTGGAGGAATAAGGAAAAGTACTTCTACTCCATCTTTCTGGAAGCGGAAGTCCGAGACCATTCACAGTGAATGTGAATCTTGACATGGGTTTGATTTAACTCTAGCATCTTGCTTTTGTTTTCCACTTGTTGCATATATCCTTTGTTCATTTTCCCTCTTTTTTTAATCTTCACTTGAATTGAGTATTCTGTATGATTCTCTTCACTCCCTTGTTTTAGTGGCTATTGTTTATTTTAGCAGATACAGTGTACATCTTTAACTCATCTAGTCTACTTTCAAATGATATTGTATTACTTCACATATAACAGAAGAACCTTTGACAGCGTACTTTCATTTCTCTTCTCCAAGCTGTTGTGCTATTGTCATGCATATGTAGAAAGTTTACTTCTACACATATAAGAAACCCCACAATACATAATGCTATGGACTGAATTGTTTCCCCCTCAAAATTCATGTTGAAGCCCTAATCACAAAAGTGATCATACTTTTACAGATCGAGCCTATATAGAGGTAATTAAAGTTAAATGAGGTCATAAGGGTAAGGCCCTGATATGATAGGATTAGTGCCCTAACAAGAAGATATACCAGACACCCCCCCTCCCTCTCTCTGTGAGAACACAGTGAGAAGGTGGTGATATGCAAACCAGGAAGAAAACCCTTAGCAGAACCTGACCATGCTGGCAGCCTGATCTAAGACTTCCAGCCTCCAGAACTGTGAAAAATACATTTCTATTGTCTAAACCACCCAGTGTATGGTATTTTGTTATGGCAGACTGAGCTGACTAATACACATGGTTACTATTTTGCTTTAAACTTTTTTTTTTTTTTTTGTCTTTTTTCGTGACTGGTAATGGGATCGCAACCCTCAGTGTTGTGCCCGTACCGCGACTGGCAACGGGATCGCAACCCTCGGTGTCGCGTCTGCACCGCGTTCAACCAGTGAGCGGACCGGTCTCTATATGGGATCCGAACCCTCGGCGGGAGCGCTGCCGCACTCCCAAGCGCCGCACTACCGAGTGTGCCACCGGGCCGGCCCCTGCTTTAAACTTTTAAAAAACAGTTGATAAACAATGACCTCTGAAAAATTTATCTAGCAATGTAGTTATTTCTGGTTCTCTTCATTCATTTGTATAGGTCCAGGTTTCCATCCCATATCAATTTCTTTCTGCCCGAAGGACATTTAACATTTCTTAATAGTGCAGATTCTTTTACCTTTTCTGTGTCAGATAAAGAAAAGGTCCTTATTTTGCCTTCACTCTTTAAAGATATTTTTGCTGGATAAATAATTCTTGGTTGACAGTTGGTCGATCCACACTTTCCTCTAGACTGCATTGTTTCTGATGGGAAATGTGCCATCATTCCTACCTTTGCTTCTCTGTATGTAATGTGTCTTTGGGAGGAGGAGGCCACTTTTAAGATTTTCTTTTTTCACTGGTTTTAAGCAACTTAATTATGTTGTGCCTTGGTGTAGTTTTCTTCATAGTTCTTATGCTTGAGGTTTGTTTAGGTTCTTGGATTTGTGGGCTTATAATTTTCTTCAAATTTAAAAGATTATTCCCTTAAATACTTTTTTAGTTCACCCCATCTAGTGAATTCAACTTAATTGCATGTATACTTATCAACTTGATATTGTTTCACACTTATACTGTTACTTAAAATTTTTCCAGTCATTTTTTTTTTTTTGTCCTTTTTGAGACTGGCCGCACCGCACTCAGCCAGTGAGCACTGTGAGTGCACCGGTCATACCTATATAGGATCCAAACCCGCGGCGGGAGTGCTGCTGTGCTCCCAGCGCCGCACTCTCCTGAGTGCGCCACAGGCTTGGCCCTTTCCAGTCATTTTTTGTTGTCTGTTTTATTTTAGGTGGTCTTTGTTGCAGTGTCTCTAAATTTTACAATGATTAATTCATTAATCTTATCCAGTGTATTTTTCATTCTGACATTGCAAATTTCATCTCTAGAAGTTCAATTTGGATCTTTTTTTTAATATCTTCCAACTTCCCACTTAATATATTCAATATTTTCTCTAATTTCTTGAACATACGGAATATAGTCATAATAACTATTGTTAATGTCCTTGTCTATTTCTGGCCTTGTCTACTAATCCTATAATCTGTTCCATTTCTGGGTCAGCATCCATTGCTTGATCTTTCCCTTGTGGTAGGCAGAATAATGCCATTCCACCAAGATGCCCATGTCTTAATCCTCTGTGTTGCTTTGCCTCCCACAGATTTGTCACCCCTTCTCCCCTGGGTGATGGAGCCGCCAAAGATTACTCAAAGCCCATCTCTTTTGAGCAGCGAGAAGCCTCAAAAAGGGGTTAATCTCCCATAGCCCTCAACAGTGAGGCATTGCTTCCATTTGGGAAATTAACCACGAATTGGGGTTCTCTTCCTGCATTTATTCTCCAGACCAGCAAGTTACAGGAAGAGACATAGGTGGGGTTTTGCTAAGCACAGTTTAACAAGTTTTAACAATAGAAGCTAGTAACATGCAATTAAGTCGATCCGATCCGCTAACAAAAGCTTGATCTAGCAAACATTCCTTCTCCCTCCAGCAGCTTTTTAGTAACTTTACATAACAATTAGTAACCTGTCTGTCTTTGAACCAGCAGCTTTGCTGTGTTATGATTCTTATCTTGCCACAGAGACTCAATAGCCTGGGGGGAATTTCCTGTCCTTTGTAAGGTCAATATTTGAAACTGCAAGGCTTTGGAAAACCAAGGCCTGTGAAGTACATTTGTTTTATGAATCCTCTACACTCTGAACCTATGAATGTTACCTTACTCGACAAAAGTGACCTTACACATGTGATTGAGGAATCTTGACATGGGGACATTAATCTGGGTTATCAAAATGGACTTTACGTAATCACCCAGGTCCTTAAAGACAGAGGCAGGAGAGTTAGAAACAAAGACAGGAGATGTTATGCTGGAAACAGAGGACAGAGTGATGTGGGCCATGAGCTCAGGAATGTGGGCAGCCTCTAGAGGCTGGAAAAGGCAAAGAAGCAGATTTTCCCCAAGAGCTTCCAAAAAGAATGCAACCCTGAGGACTCAGTATAGACTTCTGACCCCCAGAGCTGCAAAATAATAAATTTTTGTTGTTTTACGCCATTAAGTTTGTGGTAATTTGTTACAAAAGCAATCAAGTATGAATGTACTTCTCAGTAAGAGATGTGTTTTCCAGCATCTTTGCATGCCTAGTAATTTTTTATTGGATGCCAGATGTGAGTTTTATCTTGTTGGGGGCTGTATATTTTTGTATTCCTACAAATAAAAGCTTGTTGTTAATCTTTGTTAGGAAGACCTGGAGCTGTGTCTTGTCTAGGGTTGATTTTGTCTCATTACTGAGAGTAGACCCTTCATATTCTAACCGATGACTTTTGAATGATGTGATTTTCCCATCTGTTTGTTGAGAACAGACACTACTTCTTTTTTTTTTTTTTTTTTTTTTTTTTTTTTTTTTTC
>NW_007727421.1:108002-113432 GCF_000696425.1 Galeopterus variegatus | reverse complement strand
CAGCATCTTTGCATGCCTAGTAATTTTTTATTGGATGCCAGATGTGAGTTTTATCTTGTTGGGGGCTGTATATTTTTGTATTCCTACAAATAAAAGCTTGTTGTTAATCTTTGTTAGGAAGACCTGGAGCTGTGTCTTGTCTAGGGTTGATTTTGTCTCATTACTGAGAGTAGACCCTTCATATTCTAACCGATGACTTTTGAATGATGTGATTTTCCCATCTGTTTGTTGAGAACAGACACTACTTCTTTTTTTTTTTTTTTTTTGTCTTTTGACTTTTTCCGTGTCCGGCAATGGATCGCAACCCTCAGTGTTGCCCCCGTACCGGACCGGGGACCGGCAATGGGATTGCAACCCTCGGCGTTGCTCCCGCGCCTCGCTCAGCCAGTGAGCGGGAACCGGAGAACAGACACTACTTCTAGCCTTGTGTGAGCTTCAGGCACTGTACCCTCTCATTCTTTCCCACGTTTTTATTTTCTCTGCCTCAGGAAGCTTCTTCCTCACATGGATGCACTAGTTTTCAGCTGAATACTTGAGGCAAAACCTCTGCAGATCACTGGAGACCTCTCTGTACAGCATTCCTTTTTCCAGAACCCCACTCTGTGAATTCTAGAAACCTTGCCCAACCCAGATTCCCAGTTCCAACTCCTCAACACAGGGAGACTGCCAGGTTCTTCCTGGGTTCTCCTTCCTCACATCATAGCCTGGAGACATTCTTCAGGCAGTGAGCTGGGTCAACTGTAGGGCTCACCTCCTGGTCCCAATCTCTCAACGTCCTTCATCGTCTGTTGTTCTGCATCTTAAGAATCATACATTTTGGTTTTTAGTTGTTTCAGGTGGGAGGATAATCCAATGCCTGTTACTACACTGTGGCTGGAAGTGAAAGGTTGAAGCTCCAATTTAAAATTCTTCAGCCTTTCTGCCATGTGAGGACACAGCAAGAAGGCACCATCTTGGGAGTAGAGAGCAAGCCTTCATCAGACACTGAATCTTCTGGAGCCTTGATCTTCATCAGACACTGAATCTTCTGGATGGCCTTCCCATCCTCCAGAATTGTAGGGGGTGTGCACAGTGTTGGTAACAGTGGTGCCTTCCAGCTTTGGGTCCAGTTCCTCAGATCTTGGCATAAGGATACTCAAATAGTTTACATTGTCTCCTCTCAAAAAGAAATGCATGGACTTGTCTTCCAGGACATGGGCTTTACAACTTATGAGTACTACATCTGGGACCCCAAGAAGCTGTGTATGGACTCCAAGATGTTTCTTGATGTGGTGGAGCATATCCCACATGGCTATGTGCTTGTGATTGGAACACTGTACATTACAAGTTGACACAAAGTCAGTGGGTGAAGTTGATGTCCACCATGAAGAGCAAGTGGATAATACCATTTTTTGACATTCCCTGTCAAGGTTTATCCATATGTGACCTAAAAGAAGATACTAAATCTTGCAATACTTTGTGTCTCAAGACTTTGAGTTCTTCTGTATCCAGTCTTTGTCTAGGAACTTTGGCATTTATGATGAAGGAGTGGGAATCCTAGTTGTGGTGGTGCTCCACAACCAGCACCAAGTGTGCATCCTCTCCCAGCTGATGCACCTTGCCCACGCCCTGTGGCTAAACCCTCCTACCATGGGTGCTCACATCATCACCTTCATCCTCTGCAACCCTACTCTGCAGGCTGAATGGAAGCAGAATCTAAAAGGGGTTGTAGAGAACATCATGCTGATCAAAGAAAAGGTAAAAGAAAAGCTTGGGCTCCTGGGAACCCCTGGCTCCTGGCATCACATCCATGGCTATTGTGGACTCAACTTCCAACAGGTGGAATACCCTGTTGAGAGGAAAGCATATCTTCATCCCCCCAAATGGTCAGATTAACTTCTCTCACATCAATGCCAACAATATACATTACACTGTCCAGAGCATCAACGAGGCTGTCCTCTTCACAAAAGGCTCAGAGCAATGTCTTTTGAAAGTAAATGACCTCTGATTGGAAAGCTGTAGTCTTTGCAAAAAAAAAAAAAAAAAAAAAAAATTCTTCATATGATCTCTTAGGGTATATTCTCTCATCTCTCTATTGGCACAGATTAATACCTTTCTTGTTAATACAAGTTACATATGCACATATTTTAATCTTTTTCTAGTAGATTGCGAGCTTCTGGATGGTAAGAGAAAAATGTGAGTCACAATACAGTACTTTACAAATATGAAAAATATGAATGCTTAATAAACATCTATTTAATGGATTAAACTATTAAAAATTAACCTTATTTGGCATAGGATTTCTAGACTCATAGGTCATGGAAATGTCATAGAATATTTTGATAACAGTAAGGACTTCCATGATGTTTCTTATGAGGATCTTTGTGATAAGATGTAGATATTGGTTTCTTAGTATAGTTAGTGAATATGTGGTGTTAAACGCCAAAAATAAATAAATAAATATATATATAAATAAGTAAAAGGCAAATGGATCAAATTAAAACAGGACAGTTCTTCTGACACTTGGCAGTAACCCAGTGGTTTAAAATTTAGAAAGCATGACTTTATTATCTATATCTTCTAAGGACAAGGTATATACAGCAAGGGTGTAACCATATGTGTTATGAATGTGTGTCTTTTTGGGATATTCAGCATCCATTTTCCCTTCCTAAAGGTACCCAGATTTCTTTCTCAGAAATTGTGTACAGTTTTGGTGAGACTGTCAGTCCAACTACCTGTTTCCCCATATCAAAGCCAAAGGAGCCATATTGTCTTCACCGCCAGACCAGAGACACTTTATGTACGTTTGGCCCAGTCTACTCTTTTTTCCCATGACTTTGAGTCTTCAGCAGATGACTACAGAAGACTGGAGTTCATTCATGTCATTATTAGCACCCCAGCTGTATTGTATTGTATACCCACTAGTGCCTGGTATTCCTAGTTCCACCTGTTTCTAATCCTGGTTCTCCAACTTCCATACATTGATTTTTGAGTTCCTAATCTTTGTAATAAATGATTTTTATTTGCTTATATTAGAGAGAGTTGTTTTTGTTGCTTGTGAGCTAAGTGCCTGAAGTGATGTACCATGTGATCTTGCCATTCCAGGAGGGTGAGGGAGGGGTTTACATGGTCTTTTCAGTTGACCTGTTTAGTTGACTATATGTCCAATGTGAGCAACCCATGAGAGATGTCTGCCATAGTGCTTAACACAAGGTTAGGCTGCACTCACAGACCTACCCAGATCTCAGGAAGTAAGCCTAGCTGTACACTGTGCTGATCAGCAACAACTTGAGTATGGTGTCTGGTGTGAGCAAGGTATTCTTAAGATTACTGACAAACTGTAAAGGCGTCACAGGAATACGTATCTCAGGTGGTGAGAACTCTATGGACAATATGACAGAAATAGTTGTTTAGGTTGGAGAACTGAAAACGTAGGGGAGTAGTCTTATTTTATAATTTCTACATTTCTAGAAGTAGGTAGCCATTCATCAGACAGAAGAGATTTTTGAATGACAGCCAATTCATAAATTATAAGGCACTGCACTAATGTGATTATATTGAGGTGTTACTAATTTATTTGTTGAACAAATTAATGTACATTAATGTAATTGCTATGGGTCAAATGTGTCCCCCAAAGTTCATGTGTTGGAAACTTGATCCCCACTTTAACAGTGCTAAGAGGATGGGAAATCTGATCATATTTGAAAAGTGGGGACTTGGAGGTGATTGGATCATGAGAACTGTACCCTTGTGAGTGGATTAATCCACTCGTCGAGTAATGAGTTATTACAGGTGTGGACTGGTGGCTTCACAAGGAGCACGAGAAAACTTTCCCCATTTTCTTGCCATGTGATACCGTGCATCACCACGGGACCCTGTAGAGAGCTCCCAACCAGAAGGCCCTCACCAGATATGTTTCCTGGACCTTGGACCTCCCTGCCTCCAAAAGAGTAAGAAATAAATTTCATTTTCTTTATAAATTACCTAGTTTCAGGTATTCAGTTATAAGCAACAGAAAATGAATCAATATAGTAATCTACATCACTAGTGTAATCTAATATGGGGTTAGCTTGTTGCAATTACTTTTTCTTTGGGAATTAAGACATTCCAGTATGGTACCCATTAGCAACATGTGGCTACTTAAATTAAATTAAATTTAAAACTTAGTTCATCAGTTGTACTAACCACACACTGAATGCTCAATCGCCACACATGGCTACCATATTAGCACAAATAATTTCCATCATAACAGAAATTCCTATCAGCCAGTGCAGCCCAAGAAAAATAAACATTATGGTAAGATTATTAAGTCTATAATCTTTTATTTTTCAGTGACATTGAAAATCTTGATTTTTTTTTTTGTCTTTTGTCTTTTTTCCATGTCCGGCAACGGATCGCAACCCTCAGTGTTGCCCCCGTACCGGACCGGGGACCGGCAACGGGATTGCAAGCCTTGGCCTTGCTCCCGTGCCTCGCTCAGCCAGTGAGCGGGAGCCGGTCTGTATGTGGGATCCGAACCCTCGGACGGGAGCACCGCCGCGCTTCCCAAGCGGCGCACTATCCAGTGCGCCACCGGGCCGGCCCAAAATCTTGATTTTTAAATACTATATAGTGCTTCCTAGTTTAACAAAACTGGAGGTGTCTTTTATATGATGGACTAACAACAAATGTCTCATGAAAAACTGCTGAAATCTTTACTCCTGATTGTACTGATGTGGTAGATGGATGTCCCAGCTCCTCAGCTCCCAGTCTGGGCCAGTTCTCTCTGCACCACATACCTGGGACCTGCAGCTGGAAGGGGATGAGAAGGAGGAGGAAGTGGTGTACAGGGGCTGTTTCTTGGCCTTAGACTCTTTCCTAGGCTCAGGGCAGTGCTCCACCTGAAGATATACACCTTTAAGGCAGAACTTTCTTCCTGCCTTCTAGAGGCACTTGCATTCCTCTTGTAACCCAACAGGCAACTCTGATCTCTTCCTTTGACAGCAAGGTGACAGGCCTGAGCAGGGAGTCTCAGCTGTTCCCTGATGACTGTGTTCTCACCTGTATCAGAGGTCCCAGACTCCACAGAGGAAGTCAAGTTCATGTGTTCCAGCCTAGGTAGGCATGGGTACTTTCCATATTCTGGTATGATAAAATTGCTCCTTCTGGAAACATTTTTATGGTTTGCACAAATGCAATAGACCACTTAATAATAACTACTCTTTAAATGATTGTCTTAAAATGGCTTGTACTTATGAATGAGAATTCCTGATTTTAAAAAATTTCACTTGATTTGTATCACATTTTAATAAAACTTGGTTTACTTAAAAAAAAAAAGTTGATCCTGAAGATTCCATCAGGCTGTGTGTGTGTGTGTGTGTGTGTGTGTGTGTGTGTGTGTGTGTGCGCGCGCGCGTGCCTGTATTTATCTACTTACTGGTGTTAGCACCACGTTCTTTTTTTTTTTTTGTC
>NW_007727421.1:96728-107698 GCF_000696425.1 Galeopterus variegatus | reverse complement strand
GGCTACCATATTAGCACAAATAATTTCCATCATAACAGAAATTCCTATCAGCCAGTGCAGCCCAAGAAAAATAAACATTATGGTAAGATTATTAAGTCTATAATCTTTTATTTTTCAGTGACATTGAAAATCTTTTTTTTTGTCTTTTTCGTGACCGGTAAGGGGATCGCAACCCTTGGTGTGGTATCACCCGCACTGCGTTCAGCCAGTGAGCGCACCGGCCATTCCTATATAGCATCCGAACCTGTGGCGGGAGCGTTGCTGCGCTCCCAGCCCCACACTCTCCCGAGTGCGCCACGGGCCGGCCCTAGCACCAAGTTCTAACTGAGCTAATCAGCCAGCCCCAAGCCATATTTAAAGGATGACTATGAAGTTCTTTTACCCAAATAAGATAGAACATATGCCCAACTGAGTACTGTCTTTCAAAGCAGTTCCTTTGGTCGTTTGTCCATTTATTCCATAGCAGCTCCCACTGTCCACGCTGCTGGAGAGAGTTGCCTAGGGAACCTTCAGCACTCGAAAGTTTTCCATCACGAGTCTTCTCTCTGAGGCACAGATATTTTTTAATCAGCCCAAAGCCACTTGGACAGAAGTTTGGTGAACATGGTGGTAAGAAACAAACAAAAATAAGCAGGAACCACAAAAACCAGGCAGTGCTGTTTTAGATTGAAAATAAAAAATGAAAATTCTGAGGAGCTGTGAAGCACCAAGGGCACTGCTGGTTGCTTTCACCCATGTGAAAACTCTCATTTGGAGTTGTCTTCAATCTTGTGAGGCAGCATCCCTGCTTTACTGATGATGACACTAGCTCAAACGGCTGATGAGAGCTGCCTAAAGTGATGCTGTTTATAAGCAGTAGTCAGGACCCACACATGGGTTTGGTGTGGCTCCAAGATGCACACAGAATTCAATGACAGGATTGCCATCTCCACCTTGGGGGACAGAATGACCTGCAGTGGGAGGCCTGGATTGTTTACTTAGTTATATGGGTGACATTTATTCCTTTCTCTTCCTTATTTCTATACAAGTATGTTGAAGCACTTACCCAGACTACATTGTAATCTATTTGTTTACTGTTTATATATCTGCCTCCCCGGCTAGATTGAGCTCCTTGAAGAAGGGACTATGTTTTATCTCCATATCCCTAATAGCTAGCCAACGCCCAGCACATACGTGGTGCTCAGTGAGTGGTGGTGTTTTGTTGTTGAGTCTATTCTGACTTTGGACATGTTACTTTCCCCTCCTGACCTCCATATTCAGATCTGTGAAATGAGAGTAGGTAGGTAAGGCCTTCCAAATTTAGAGTTAAATTAAACATGTAACTGCTTGTGGTGGCCTACTGAGAAACTCCTAAGCCATTACACTTCCTGTCTCCTCAGAGAGAGGTATTTGATCTCACCATCCTTCTTCCTGCCTTTTGAGGCCATCTTAAGACTCAAGAAACACCTCCGATGTAGAGAGAACTCTGAAACCAGAACCAGAAGCTATGGAGTAGTGAATAGAGAGTTTTTTCTCGCATAATAAATAGGACCTACGGACCTGGCTACTAGGATGGTATCTTGCCAATTCAATGCCTCTGCAGAATTTTAGCCTAGTTTTCAATTAGTCTCAAGAATGATTATGAATGCTGGTGGTCTTTTGAGTGTTTTTGAGATACTTTGTTATTGATACAACAGCTTCTAGAAATCTGAAAAGAAAAAAACCAAGTTATCTATATATCAGTTGTTAAGAGTCTGAATGTTGATCAGTCTCTCCATGTAGTTCACCTTTCCTAATGTAGGTAAATCACAGTTCTGACGGAATCATAGAGCCTGAAAACCAACAGCACTTCTCAACTGCTGACATGATGGTGCAGTGTGATCAGTTACTAATCTACTATTTACGATGAAGACTGCAGAGATAAGTGTGTGCTCCTCCAGGTAATTTAAGTTGACAAGTAATTAACAGATTAGGCCCAAGACTACGTAAACATTACAGATTCAAATCCCAAGTACGGATTAATTTGTTCTCTTTCCAGGGTCACAGATTCCATGCTTAGCCCCATCCTGCTGGTTTCCCAAAATATGGTAATGATTATATATGGATGGGAGTGAGGTCTCTATCACGTTACTTGAAAAATTGAAACCTCACCTATTATTGCTGGTGGACAGAAACCTCAATTAAGTAGAATATTACTTAAAGATATTATTCTACTATAAAACATAGTTTGGAAAGAATCGCATAAATAAGAAAGTATTTTTCTGCTTTGGGCCATAGATAAATTGATTAAAAAAAAAACCAAACTGGTTGAAATGTTGAAAGGGCTGAAAATAAGTATTTCTCTCACTGGTTTGCCACATATTGATCGTTTTTACACAACACGGGCTGGCTCTCTTTGTCTATTAATCATAACTTATTTCTGAGATTTTTTTTTTGTAATTTTTATGAAGCATGGGGTCATGTCCTTTTCAGCATTTTTCTTTATTTTTCAGAGTTTTTTTCCCTCACTTGTGTGGCAATCTCTTTGTGAAATTAAAAGTTTTTCTTATGCTCTATGTGAACTGTCCAAAAGATTAGATTATTGGAAATGAAATTCCCAACCATTAGCTGTCATACTATGAATCCAAGAAGATATAACTTTAAATTTTACCTTAGTATTTAAAAAATTTAACTTCAACCAACCCCTGAATTTGGGCTCAGGATGCAGAGCATATAAAATGTTTGATAGCCAAATATTTTGCCAGACATTAATAATGTTACTCAAAAAATAAAAGAATGTTTTTAAAAAAGGTGAACATACAGTTACATAGGGAAAGTAAGCACAACTGAGTTTTATGTTACATGCTTATGAAAACAAATTTTAAACTTTCAAAAAGTGAAGTAACTGCTCCATGTTCTCAAGTGTAAAGTCTATACAACCAAGGCTCAAAAAGGTTAAGTAATTTTAAAAGGCACAGAGTTAAGATGAGACAGATTTGGTGGTCTGACTCCAGAACCTTAGCACTCTACATTGTCTTAAGGTGAAAATAAATTTCCAGGATCCCGGATCCTGGCACTAAAGCATTTTTAAAAAAATAAAAGCAAGAACGTTTAAAATAAATAAAAACAAATACACAGTGCAGGTATATACATGGAATGCAAAGCTAAAAATGAAAATACAATAAGTGATTAAAACTACTACTCCTCATCTTGTGAACCTGACGAAATTTGGACATTTCCTGAGAGTCCTTGTTATTTAACATGGCTGTAAATAGCTAATTTCTAAAATAACGTGTACTCCTGGATTCATCACTAATTTTGTGCATGGGTAAGTGGCATAACCTGCTAATCTATTTTTGAAAATTAAACATAACTTATCAAAATACCAAGAGCATTTTATTTATGTATATATTTATGTATTTATCATGTCGGCCTGCACTTGAGGTAGTTCTAAGAAAATAAAACAAAATCAACTTGCCTTTTCACGGACAGTCTGGGGTTTCTTCTTACATGGACAAACTGGGTAAGTGCAGGCTCCATGCGCACAGTAGCTGCTGTGACAGGGCCTCGGCCGTAGGCTGCATCCCGGTCCTCTAGAGGTTTCTCCAGAAAAAGAAGAGCTGGAAGGTGGAAGTTAGGTAAAATGCTGCATTCCGTAAGACATGAATCTCTTTAAAAACGTTTTATTGAAGCATAATGTACATACGGTAGTAGCCTCATTTGAGAAGCAATTGCTGCAGAGCTTTGGAATAGAAGGCACGTCAAGATCTCCTCCCAGAGGACGCTACTGAGGCAACAACAGCAGAGCCGGACACAGAGCAGGCATTTCACAAGTCCCTCCTGTGATGACGAGACACTTAGGGCGACTGCATTCCGGCATTACAATGTATCCGGACGTGTCACCTGTCACGGGTGTAAGAACGACCATAAACTAGCGCCTGCAGCGGCTGAGAAGCACCTTCGCGGATAAGTTGTGATAACAGATTTTTACAAGGTGCAGTGAAGCAGATGTTATGTACCTAAAATTATTCATGTATTTCTTTTGTCTTTTTATATCTCTTCAGTATCTTCCTTATATATACATACACACATATGCATACAATAAAGTATTTATTGGATGTGTAATATGTACTAAAAATTTTATGAAGACATAAAAGTAAATAAGACATAGTCTGGCCTCATATAGCTTAGTGCCAATGTGGGTAGATGAATATACTGAAAAATGTTAGAGCATGCAGCAAATGGGCTTCAATAAAGATTTATAGAACATTCTGTGGAATTCCAGAAAAAGGAGTACCATAAGATATTTACGGAAGGATGTTTAATGTCTGTGAAGCAAAGAAGATTTCATGGTCATTAAGACACACAAATGCAGTCTCCAAGAAAGAGAATCAATATACAGGCCATAAAAAACAAAACAAACAAACAAAAAAAAAAAAAACAAAGCAGCAATGACAAATAGAAAAATAGTAGCACTTGCAAGGACATGGGGGGGACAGGAGCAAGGTGTGTCTGAAAAAATCACATGTAAATCAATACAACTGCTTATTTACAGATACACTCAGACATAAAAGATTTTGAATCAAGCATGTACATTGCTTTATTTTCTCAACATATTTGGATACACACGCTTCTCCCAGTAGTAATAAGGGATACTGGGAAACGAGCCCTAAGAAAATACTTATTTTTCAAGGACACAGAAGAAATCTAGCTACCCATGGGCGTGCAGGGCTTCCAGGACTACATCGAGAAGCACTGTCCAAGCGCCGTGGTGCCGGTGGAGCTGCAGAAGCTGGCCCGGGGCAGCCTGGTGGGCGGCGGGCGGCAGCGGCCCCCGCAGACCCCGCTGCGCCTGCTGGTGGACGCCGACAACTGCCTGCACCGCCTCTACGGAGGCTTCTACACCGACTGGGTCAGCGGCGGCCAGTGGAACCACATGCTCGGCTACCTGGCGGCGCTGGCCAAGGCCTGCTTCGGAGGCAACATCGAGCTCTTCGTCTTCTTCAACGGCGCGCTCGAGAAGGCCCGGCTGCACGAGTGGGTCAAGCGGCAGGGCAACGAGCGCCAGACGGCGCAGCAGATCGTCAGCCATGTCCAGAACAAGGGCACCCCGCCGCCCAAGGTCTGGTTCCTGCCGCCGGTCTGCATGGCCCACTGCATCCGCCTGGCGCTCATCCGCTTCCACGTCAAGGTGAGGCCGGGCCCCGGGGCCCGCTTGGGCCTGGGGTCGCTCGGGCCCGGGGACCAGGGCCGCCGCGCATCCAGAGCCCCTCTCCCGGGGTGCAGAATGTGTCCAGGCCGTGGCGGCGTGGGGGGCTCGGGAGGGCAGGCTGGGAGCCGGGCCGCAAGATGGATGGCCGGCCGTGGGTCCGTCCAGGCCGCGCGCTGCTCGAGCCTGCCTCCAGCCGCCCCTCGTCGGCGGGCCTGCTCGGAGTTTACAGACGCGTGAGGATTCGTGAGGGTGGCTAGAGAGCCCGGGGCCGGAACTCGGAGGTGGCAGTGTCACCCTCCTCAATAGCCCTACCGTTTCCCCTCCTTTTTGAGGCGGGAAGGTTACTCAGCTCTCGTCAACTTCAACAAAATACTCATTTTTCGAATTTAGCCCGTTCTTTCCCAGCAACAGGTTTATCTTGGAAGCAAGTAGAGTAAATAGTAATAGTAGGGAGATCGCTAGGGCCAGTGGGGAGAAGCGGCTGGAAATACTAGTGCCAGGTGACAGTGAAACCTGTGTAGGGACCAGCCCATTTCCTTGTCTTCAGAACGCAGTACCCTGTCCGTGGATAAGATGTGTGGAGAAATTGACTGCTTTTTGTGTGTTAGATTTCAAGGAATCGTAAAAGGTGACAGAATGGGATTTTGTCAGTTCTGTGATTTAGAGTCTATGTGAAAAAAGTCTTTTTAGAGAAGTTCAGTTTTGTATACCTGACGCGAAAGTAGTAGTTCAAAATCAGGGGCTAAGGCCGTTTTTGGGCTGTGCAATACAAGCGTGAACTTGAAGGGTTTATTTTTCAGGGGCACAGTAAGTATTGAGTGACCTTCAGCGGTGCCCTGATGGGTGGGTAATCAGAGCTCCACATTATCGGCCCTGTGCTGTCCCTTTGGCAGAGGGCTCTGTGGCTGAAACTGGGCCAGAGGAGCACTTCAGGACCCGGCAGTGACTGTAAAGATAAGCAAATAAATGATCCTGGACTTCAAGTTTTGATTGCTTGCTTTTCATTATTTTTCTTAAAAAATATTTTTGACGTCTGTTTTTGGTTTTTTAGCCCTTGCCACTGCCTTTTAACTTGTTCTTTTATTTATGCTTGAAACAGTGCTTGAGCTCAAAGTTTGTGAAATTCTCTCTCTTCATGATTGCCCGCACTGCCTAGGATGAGATGGTGATAGTTAAGCCCAATATGATAGCGGAAGTCCCACCCAGGATCCTGTTGCAATTGGTGAAATGGTTTTGAAGTCTGTGGGCGGAGGTGTCCGGCAAAGTCGCGATTGGCGGGTGAGCATGGCAGACACTCAGCCTGCCATTATTCAGGGAAGTTGGGATGAGAGGAAGTGTCTCTGCCACTCACATTTTCTGAATTGGAGGCTGGGGCTCTCAGAGAACTAAGGCGATGCCATTTTTCCAGTGTGATCTAGTTTCGGAAGAGATCGTAAAAAGCGTTCCCAGTTTTATCGTGTTCAGAGATGGAAAACTAGACAGGATGAGCTTTACTTGCTTTTGGTAACAGCCCGGCTATGCTCTTAACTATTGAAGTGACTTTCGAGGGAACCCTGTAAATATTGTATTAGAGTCAGTTTGTATACATATGGTCACTGTACCTTTTGAAGGAAATGTTGAATTCTTTTTTAATTGTAAATTTCTTTAAATATATCTTTACACCCCTTTGAGTGCCATCACTTAGTAAGTGCTTACAATTTTGATCAATGAACTAGATTTAAACTGCCTATGTTTCTGGACACATGGTAATTTTGTCTACATTTTGCTTTAGATAAGCTTTTAATTCCCGATCCAGAGTCATAGCATAGTGTTAATTCCAAGATGAATATTGTAATGACTCAGTTACCTGGTGGTCACTTATCTGGCAGCCTCGCCTTTTTGAAAAATGCCTGAGAAATCTAGCTACTAGAAATTTCTCAGCAAGCAAGAGAGATGTTAGGAAGTTTAGGTACAATGATGGGCTTTCTCTTTTCTAACTGAAGAATCCTTTAAGCTCTCACTCACAGACTGCCCTCTCCTTTTAAATGTAATTCTAATAAGCTTGGTTATCTGTTTTCTAAATTCAGCTTGGGAAGAGAGTGAATAGGAAAGTCTGCCAGAGGCAGGAACACCATTAATAGCAAGAAGTGACAACAACAAGGGAGAGGATTTTAAAAGCTATAAAAAGCAGGCATAATTCTGGGGCTATTTTGGAAAAAGGAAAGCAACCCTATGTACTTTAGTAGTCCCTGAGGGTAGTACAAAGTTTATTCTGTAAGGATAATTTTGAGTTAGAGAAATTTATGTTCAGCGTTCTCTGTTTAAGGGAGTGAAGCAGTGTTACTGTTTTTAAAAAGATGCTCATTAAAATGGTTAAAAAATTAAAAACCTTGACGAGTTATCACTACATTCCTACTAGAATGGCTGAAATAAAAAAATACTGGCAATACAAACCGCTCGGAAAAATGCTGAGCAGCTGGAATCTTTACACATTGCTGGTGGGAGTGCAGAATGGCACCACCACTCTGGAAAAGTTTGGCAGTTTCTTATGAAGTTAAACATGCATTTATCATATGATCCGGCAATCCACGCCTGGGTATTTTCCTAATGAAAACTTCTGTTCACACAAAAATCGGTACTTGAATGTTCATAGCAGCTTTATTCATAATAGCTCCAAACTGGAACCAATCAAAATGTCCTTTAATAAGTGAATGGTTAAATAAAGTGTGGTACACCCATACCATGAGTACTGCTTAGCAAAAAAAGAAAGGAACTGTTGACATTTGTAACAACTTGCATGGATCTTTAATTAAGGTTTTAAGCTGAGTGAAAGAAGCCAGGTTCAAAAGGTGTGATTTCATTTATCTGACCTTCATTTACCTTTATAAAGGTAAAACTGTAGTGATGAGGCTCAGATCAGTGGTCCTGAGAGTAAAGGAGAAGGGTGTGAATGTAAATGGACGGGAGGAGGGAGCTTTTTGAGGTGATGGGACTGTTCTTTATCCTGATGGTGGTGGTGGTAGTAACATGTTTTAAAATGACAGCTATCCATCAAAAGTAAATATGTGTTAATTTTATTGTATGATTTTTTTTAAGGTTAAATACATTGGCAAAAGAATTGACATGAACACGTTACTATAATGTTGAGTAAATGAGACATCTCTCTTAAAAACTTATCATTCATGTATTGGCCTTCTCTAGTTTTTTATAAATTGGCAGAAAAGCATGATTTCCTGTCATGGTTGCTTAAATCTTTTTTGATTTAGAGAATATTTCTTTGATAGAGTAATAATTGTATTTTTTGTACAGTAATAATTGTATTTCTTTAATCATTACAAGTTGGCCTACATGTTAACTCATTTTGTTTAGGTCACTAAATGAACTTGTCTGTAGTTACTTGGAGAGTTTCCTCTTGTGTGCTTTGAGTCATCAAAGCACTGAAGTTACTTTGAAACTTCAGTGAGTGATTTATGTTTATTTTAAAATGTCGGTGGCATTAAATCACTGGAGCTTTCGTAAATGTTTCTGCTACAAGACTTGTATAGGTGTGAGGGTTTATAACGAAGTTCTTCATATCTTACCCTGATGCTCTGGTGTATCTACTTAGATCTGAACATAAAATGACGTTCATATTTTAAGTCAATGGAGGAATGAGATAAGACTATAGTTTAAGATTTTCATAGTTATCATAATAACACGTTTGTATTTAGGAATGATGATCTCTTCTACAGTTGGTGGGGGAGGGAACTAACTGATATCAGACCAGGACCTTACTAGGTCCTTTCTTACATACACTGTCTCATTTAGTCTTCAGGGTGCTTTGTTACCCCACTTTACATATAAAGAAACAGGATCTGCTGATTAAGTGACATCTGGGGACAAGTCATTAGTAACCTCTTCAAGAGGGAAGTGCAGTGCTGAAGTCAAAGTTCAGTTTCATTGTGTAAGAGTACTTTGAGGGTGTGCCTACCAACAGTTCACCGCAGGTCAATTCTGATAGCAAAATGTCTCTACTATTTTTTCCAGTTAGAGTAGGAGCAGCAAAGTTTCTGTACAGAAGAAAAGCACTGATCAGTACACCCTGAAAACTGACAAAATATCCTATTTTTAGGGACCTTTAATTGACCAGAAATTTTTTTTTTTTTTTTTTTTTTTTTCCATTTTGTCTTTTTTTTCGTGACCGGTAACGGGATCGCAACCCTCAGTGTCGCGCCCGCACCGCGCTCAACCAGTGAGCGGACCGGTCTCTATATGGGATCCGAACCCTTGGCGGGAGCGCCACACTCTACCGAGTGCGCCACCGGGCCGGCCCTGACCAAAAATTCTTAAGATTTGAAATTGACTGTCTTAAAACTCAATCAGTCAGCCATTTAAAATATGTATTTTTCTCTAGTGTACCAGTTTTTTGTGACTAGTTTAATTCACTTAGTGTAATGTCTTCAAGGTTCGTTCATGTTCTGGCATGTGTATCAAAATTTTTCAATGGATTCATAGACAAAATTTCCTAAATAAAACAATTAGATGTGTAAATGAATCAGAGTTTAGGGAAAAATATTGTTAAATTCTCTGAGTGTCTCTATATAGCTCATCACTTATTTTTTACTTGTTTTAATGTTTTCTCTGGAAAGTAATTCCCATGAAGACCTTGCCTGTTGTCCAGATCTTAGAAAAATACCTGGCGTGTAGTAGGTGTTCAAAAAATACTTGGGAGATGGATGTTACTCACCAGTTCATGCAGTCCCCTCATGCAAGGCAGTGTGATGGCAGAAAGATGGTAGGAAGTTGAAGTTTTTCAAGTCCACAGAGTCAGTTGATTCCAAAGATCACTGGTCTCAGCTTGGCCACCTGCTACAGAGGTTTTGTCTTTGAATAAGGCTTTTATGCTTCTTAATTTAGGTGATGTGTGGAAGCCATAAAAGGAGTAACTGCTCAGGGGAATTGGCTGAATTTAGCCATCTTCTCTCTCTTGTTATACCTGGTTCCATTGCACCTCGTTTCTAGTAAAGTTGAACTTGATGTACTGCATTATCTGCAAGGTATGGTAAATCTACACTATAGTAGTAGTTAAGGGTCTGTGGTTTAGAAAGAGAATACATTTGTGCCCCAGTCATTTGGTATTTCTCAGTTTCTCTGGAATAAATTAACTTGTTTGGAATGAGTGAATTGAACACATTGTTAGCATTTTACTGGTTAGTGTAGGGAAGCATACTGGAGGGTTTATTGCTGGAGGGTTGACTTTTCCTGGGTCTGAAGTGCACAGTTCATCTTCTGAGCTAGAACACATTCCCGAACAGTAGTAACAAGCCTGCCCAGACTACTGGGAGAGTTGTAGACCACGTGGGTGAGATTTTCAATCTCAATCTTTGAAGAGTTTGCAAGTATATCACTATCTTGAAATAAATTGTATCAATCTGATGTTCATTTTCCTAAATTCTGAAAATTAAATTTTGATGTTTTGTATTTTGGAATGAAATTTTAACATGAATAATACTGCCAGGGTTTAGCTGAGTAATTAGGAGATTCATATAGTAGTCTAAATAGATTGTCAATACAAATAATGTGTGTGTTTCCTTCTTTCCTCTCATCTTTTTACTTTTTATTTTTAAAGTTTATAAAGTTTAATTTGCATTTTTTTTAGGACATCCACTTCCTTATTATTATTTTTTATTATTGTCATTTTATTTATTTATTTTTTTCCTTTTTTTTTGTCTTTTTTACTGACCGGTAACGGGATTGCAACCCTCGGTGTCGCGCCCGTACCGGGGACCGGCAATGGGATCGCAACCCTCAGTGTTGCGCCCGCACCACGTTCAGCCAGTGA
>NW_007727421.1:75864-95728 GCF_000696425.1 Galeopterus variegatus | reverse complement strand
GTGTTGCGCCCGCACCACGTTCAGCCAGTGAGCGGGAACCGGTCTCCACATGGGATCCGAACCCTCGGCAGGAGCGCCGCCGCGCTCGCAAGCAGCGCACTCTCCAGTGCGCCACCGGGCTGGCCCTATTATTGTCATTTTAGAAGGGAAAGAAAGCAGCTTTATTACCAAATAAGTAGACTGTGATGACATCACAGGCAGTCTGCTGAAGAGATTGCAAAGAGAAGAAGAAATCTCACCCTTTGCTATAGACTGGCAAATACAATGTGTTACATACGTGCTAATTGTTGTTAACCAAAGGGAAAATAAAACTTCTCTTTTGACAAGTAGGAAGTTACATCTTGGAGCCAAGCATCAAGGCCTTCTGAGAAGATGGCGAGACAGGGCAATACCCTTCTTTTTATTATTTTTAATTTTGGTAAAATATACATAACATACAATTGACCATCTTCACCATTTTAAAGTTCAGTGACTTTAAGGACATTTATATTGTTGTGCAGTCGTTACCACCATCCATCTACAGAACTTTTTCATCTTTCCAAATGGGAACTCTGTCCCCATGAAACAACTCTTCAGCCCCGCCTCTCGCACCTCTGGTTATCCAAACCCTGGTAACCTCTATTCTACTTTCTGTCTCTATGAGTTTGACAGCTCTAGGTACCTCATCTGATGGGATTGTATAGTATTCATCCTTTCGTGACAGGCTCCTTTCACTTGGCATGATGTCCTCAACGTTCATCCATGTTGTAGCATGTGTCAGAATTTCCTTCCTTCCTTCCTTTTTTTTTTTTTTGACTGGTAAGGGGACCGCAGCCCTCAGATAGGTGTTGTATGCACCTTGCTCAGCTGGTGAGCGCACCGCCCTTCCCTACATAGGATCCGAACCTGCGGCCTTGGCGCTACCAGCACCACACTCTCCCGAGTGAGCCACGGGGCCAGCATGTTGTAGCATGTGTCAGAATTTCCTTCCTTTCTGAGGCTGAAGAATCTTCTGTTGTATGGACAGACCACATTCTGTTCATCCATATGTCTGTGGATGGATGCTTTGGGTGCTTCCACTTTTGGGTTATTACAGATGCTGCTGCTATGGACGTGGGTGTACAAATACCTCTTTGAGACAATGCGTTCAATTCAGAAGTGGGATTTGCTGATCTTAGGGTACTTCTGTGTTTACTGTTTTGAGGGACCACCGTACTGTTTTCCACAGCGGCTGCACCATTTGACATTCCCACAAGCAGGGCACAAGGGTTCCGTTTTCTCCACGTGTCCTGGCCAACCCTTGTTATTTTCCGGTTTTGTTTTTTGTTTTTAAATAGCCATCTTAATGGGTGTGAGCCATACTAATCTCATTGTGATTTTGACTTCTGTTTCTCTAATGACTAGTGAAGTTGAGCATCTTTCTCTGTGCCACTCCCTAATTTTGAGAGAAATGTTTTTCGTTGCTTTTAAGACGACTGCAACCAATTCTCATAGAATAAATGAGATATTTAAGATTTCAGGTTTCCTGAGGGAAGAGATTTCTTTTTAGAGAGATTGCTAATGCATGCCATAACATTTAAATTGCCCTTTTAAAGTAACAACAATCTCCCACCAGATTGGAGTTGAGTTTTNGAGATTGCTAATGCATGCCATAACATTTAAATTGCCCTTTTAAAGTAACAACAATCTCCCACCAGATTGGAGTTGAGTTTTATTTTCTCATTCTTCAGTTGGACTAGAGTAGGGAACAGAAGCCTGAGAGCAAGGGTAAGGTTTACTCACCTGATACCTACTGACTGGAGTTCCGTTGGGTAAAGTTCAAAGCCTGTTTTTTTTGTTGTTGTTGTTTTTTGTTTAAGAATTTAGGTTGACTTATGTTTTCTAAATCAGGTAGCTGGCTGGAGGATGTATCACATTATTCCCTGAGCTGGTATAAAATTATTCTGAAGAAAAACCACTTATAGTCTATTTCCTTTGTGTCAGAAAAGCTATTTATGACAAGCCATAGTGTCTCAGGTCCTGTATGCAGAGTATAAAGAAAACTTTTTCACAAAGCTTACTTACAAATAACTAGTAACTGACCTTTGCGGAGTGCTTATCATTTGTGAGTGGTTCTGAGCTGTTCCCATGGAGTGTGTTGAGTCATCACAGCTACCTGTGAGGTAGAGGACTGCTGTTATTTTTACAGATGAAGAGAAGGAAGCACAGAAAGTAGTAAAGGAGTCAGTGGAGTTCATGCACCTGGTTCCAGAGACACAGGACCTTTCTGCAGAGGTGCTTCTTCAGTGGAGAGAGGAGTAAGTGACAGCGTTAAGTTCTCATTCTTACAGGGTTGTCCCCACAGCTGCTTTTCAGAATGAATAAATAATTATACTTGTCACGTAAACTTGGGAACTTTTTAGTCATTATTCCTTACAAAAATACTGAGTTTTGATGTGTCTGCTGGTCATGAAACTTAAAACTATTGAGATTGAAAAATTTACCCAGGAATCTGTGGTAAATTTATAATAGCATAAAATTATCATCTTAATCTAAGTTCAGAGTACTTTGTTGGGACCCAAAATGAGACATTTAGCTGCTATGTAAACTTTTCAGCACTAGCTGCACCTACCCTATGTCTTGGGGAGGAAGAGGCTAAGGGGTGACGTGATTCTTGTGCTGGCTGTCACCGGCTGTCCCCAGGTGGAGTGTGGTGTTAGATACCAGCTCCCTCGTCACTTGATTACAGCTTAACTAGGATGTCCCTCCGGGTTGTGGACAGGCGTTTGAGAGTTTCACTTCCTTGATCCTTAGCTTGTGTTCCTGGGGCCTTTAAAATGGCAGAGAGTCTTGGTGGGTACTAGCCTGGGGTTTTCAGTAAGGAGGCAGCTCATATGCCAGAGTTTGATTTACCTCTGTTGGTGGGGATTTTACTCTCTTTTAAGGGCCACCTATAAAGTAAGTAGTTTTGGGGGCTCAATTTTTTAAGTTATTTTATACTTTTGGGGAGTTCAAAATGAAATAATAATCTCAATGTTGTATTTAATAGTTCTTATTAGCTTCTAAAATTAAAATTAAGAACAAGAACTACAAATTTCATTGTATTATGTCCAGACTGAGCCAGTAGCTGGAAGGCCAGGGAAGAGGAGGAACAGATAAACAAGGAGGAGAAAGTCGCTTAGCACAGGAGAGGGAAGAGTGGAGTGAAAATCTCCAAAAGACCCAAATACAGGACAAGGCAGCTCAAATCTATCAGACCCCGAGTCCCCAGAGCTTAAGCCCTAGTATTTAATTTTTATTTTGGATTAAATAACTTCCTACGAAGCCCTATTTTGACACAACCCAGGACCTTTTTCATGTGTCCATCCAAACCTCTCATCGTGTCATCTTTTCATCCCTGATCAAATCCTCTACCAGATTTTTCACCAGGTTTTCCTTGACTTCAATCTTAAGGTCTCTTATAAATGTTCTTAGTTGCTTGACTCTGTTCCTTCATTCATAAATTTATAGTTAACCAAATTCCATATTTTCTAGGCTTTCCTGTTTCTCTCAACTGTGGACTATCTGTGGGAGGATTTCTGTTTTTATGTAACAGGCTTTTTGAAACTTTGCTGTTAGGCCGTGAGGTACATTTTTCAGGTGCCTGTTACTATTTAGTTAATCTAATAAAGTGGTTTTAAATAGTCTTTCAGCTGATGTCTTGTGTCTTTTAAAAAAACAAACCTTATTTTGGAGTAATTAAAATTTTATGGAGAAGTTGCAAAGCTAGTACAGAGAGTTCTGGAATATCCTTCATTCTGCTTCCAGGAATGCTAACTTCCTGCTAGCTCGTACAGTGATCAACAGTGAGAAATTAGCATTGGTTGAATTCTGCTAGCTGCATTGTGGACCTCATTCAGATTTCCTCTGTTTTCTCACCAGCATCCTTTTCTGTTTGGGACCACATCCAGGACCCAACATTGCATTAGGCCTCAGTCTTTTCAGTCCCCCTCTGGTCTGGGGTAGCTCCTCTGCTTGTCTCTTGTGGTCTTGACACTTCTGAGATCAGGTGTTTTGTGGAATGTCTCTGATTTGGGTTTGTCTGAAGTTTTCTCAGGGTTGTTATGCTGCATGTGTGTTTGGGGCGATGGGTCTGCTCAGCCCCCACACAACATGCGGCATCGGCGAGTTTCAGCAGGTCCCAGGGTGAGGTGCTGTCTGCAGGCACTTGCTGTGCAGTGGCCACTCTTCCCTATGCTGTTGTAACATCCTGGTCCTCTGGGAGCAGTCACTGAGCCCAGCCCACATTCCAGGGGGAGGGGACGAACACCACGTGTCTAGGAAGGAGTGTACATTATCCTTTGAATTCTTCTATAGGGAAAATTAGTCTCCTTCCCTTTCATTTATTTATATTGGTTTGGACCTGTGTACTCATTATGTAGGGTTATAATCAATTCATTTTGGGTTGTATCCAGTACTGTATTACTTATCTCACTGCCCGCTTTGTCCCGGCTCTGGCCTTGGGAGCTCTTTCGGGTTGGTCCTGTGAAACCACCATCTCTTTGTTTTGGGAGCACGTCCTGGCTTCTGGCCCTACGAGGTGCCTCTGCAAGTCACATTTTGTGCTCTAGCATCTGCCCAGGTTCCTTGTGGTGGGGAAGTGTATGGAAGCCCAGGTCTGGGCACTGGCAGCTCCTGCTGCGGGGTCCTCCTGACAAGGAAGTCCACGTGGACTAACTGGTGTATGCACCAGCTCTGCTGTCATTTCTGCACCTACCTGCCTGTGTGTCTGCTCGCCTGATCGTCAGTTCTCCCTGGTCCAGCCCGCGGGCTTCTTTCCAGCCTCCTCCCTTTGCCTACTTGTAGCTTCCTTCTCTGACGGTGGAACCTGCTCACGTAGCATGTGCTTCAGCCCTTGTGCTCCTGCAGAATAGTTTCAGAATCATTCACCTCCCAAGTGGAGCACAGTGTTTGTTTTCCAGAGTTGCTCTGGCCATTTCTTCTCCCCCTCCGGGTTAAGTAGCAGCTCAGTGAGGTGGGTATGTTATGATAAAATTAGATACATTTGCCAGTCTTCATGCTCTCCTGGCACGCGGGCATCCTAGATGAATTGTTTTTTACTTTGCATACATTAAAGTGTATTCCTTGTGATGTACGGTTGTACGAGTTTTTGACAAATGCATAGATTCATCTTGTACCCACCACCCTTGGCTATCAACTTTTAACTCTGTCATTCAGGGTTTTTTGTGGTTTTCTTTGGTGGATCTTCTATTCCCCCCACTGAATAACTGCTGAACCACACTTCCATTATTTGCCCCTTGAGAAGGACAGACTTTGTGTGATCCTTGTTGTTAATGCCAGGTTGTATTTCCTCATAATGAGTTTTTAACATGGGGGAAGAATAGTAGAATTTTAGAAGTTCAGGGAACCTGGAAGATTCATCAGATTTTATTTACATTGGTAGCTGGGCAGGTTGTCCAGTTAGGCTGGGTATCAAGGCAGAGCTGGAGCCCAGATATTTCGATACTCTTGTTACTAGGGAGACTTGAGATGGGAAGGATGAGGCCATGCAGGAGAGCTCCCACCATTGTGCAGGTGTGAAGCTTGTGTTTGTGGGTGTGGTTAATTGTAGCCATCAACTATTTAATGCCGTGTGTGCTTTTGGGGAGGAGTAAGGTATAATTAATCATTTGCAAGTGAGAGTTGGAGTGAATTATTAATAGTTTATTTGGTTTGCTTTTAATGCCAATGTGAATGAAATCAGATTCTCTGAATGCACAAGGAATTCTGTTAGGGTTGAAAGGAGGAGGTGACTGAAGAGCTCCATGCTCAACCTTTGCTTTATGAGGTTCTACTGCATAGACTGTATCTCATTAATTCTCATAGATAATTTAAGGAATCTTTGGGGACCTACAAAATGGGGCCCCACAATGGGACAGTTTCAATTCTTTCAGTGCTTGCTGGGTGATGGGCACTCAGCTGACCCTTAATGCAAAGATGGGTCGCTGTGCCCTCGTCCTCTGTGAGAGAGAGTGTGGACAGGAAAGACCAGAGTCGGGTGTGGGTGCAATTGTGTTCTCCCCCAGATGTTTGGTAGATTTTTTTTCTTTTAAATGAGTTTTTTTTTTTTTTTTGTCTTTTTCCGTGTCCGGCAACGGATCACAACCCTCAGTGTCGCCCCCGTACCGGACTGGGACCGGCAACGGGATCGCAACCCTTGGCGTTGCCCCCGCGCCTCGCTCAGCCAGTGAGCGGGAACCAGTCTGTATGTGGGATCCGAACCCTTGGGCGGGAGCGCCGCTGCGCTTCCCAAGCGGCACACTATCCAGCGCACCACCGGGCTGGCCCCATTAAATGAGTTTTTTTAAGCATATTTCCTCCATCCTGATACAACTTTGTTGGTTTTTGCTTTTTCTTTTCCAGCATTTTTCCACAAACACAGTTTTACATAGTTGTATGTACACGATGTTGTATTCTAAATGATTTTGTTTAATATTTATTGTAAGCTTTTCTCAGGTTTCTCCACAATACAGTGTAGTTTCTGTATTTACCTATCTCCATAATGTTAATTTGGTTTTTTTTCCAAAAAACTCTACCATAATCCCTTTTATGCTTCTAATGGTTTTTATTTAGTGCATTGGTTTCTTGGGTTCTATTTCCTGGCTGAGGTTATTGGGTCAAAGAGCATGAACATTTTACGGCTCTTGAAGTATATTGCCTGCTTTACAATGCTCACAGCGTTCTTCGAAAGCTGCCAGATTAGACCTGATCCCGGCTCCTCTCACACTTCACATTAGATCTGATCCTGGCTCCTCTCATGCCTCGCATTAGACCTGATCCTGCCTCCTCTCACATTTCACCATCTCCCCTTTTGTCCCTGGTCTCTGGGTTGGGGTATGCTGGAGACCTCTGTACTGGGAACATGCCATACTCACTTCCTGGCCTTGGCTTGCCCTGCTGCATGGACACTCTCCTTGCAGACTTGCGCATGGTGGCCTCTTTTTTCAGGTGTTGGTTGGACTCCGGGTGAGACGCTTTTGCCCCCACTCCAGGACAGCATTCTTCACCGCCCTGGGAAGCTGGCAGCCCAGGCACTGGCAGTGAGCAGGCGCTAAGGGAGATGTGCCTGGGCATCTCCGGACCCCTGATTGTGGAGAGGAACCAGGCTGGGCTCTGTCCTGCTCTCAGCCTCAGTTTCCTGGTAAAAGGAAGTTTAGTAACCTGTCTTACAGGTATAAATGGGGAGTATACAGTCTTCGGCTCATCAGGGTTTCGTTCTGCCCCACCTCCTCTACAAGCTGCCTGGGTCTCATGGAACAGTGGTTATGCCGCCTCATCCACAGCGCCTTAGAGGGGCGAGGGAGGGCAGGGGAGAGCAGGGAGTGGGGGCTCACTGTCCTTGCATTGAGAGACAGACACTGACGTACCGTTAAAGATGTCTGGAAAACAGCCAGTAATTGCTAGTGGTGTAAAAATACCTTAATATGTCGCTGTAAGTATAAAATTCTGTGTAATAAAATGATTTGAAGTAAGGAACTTGGAATTAGAGATTGCCATTCTAGAAGTGAGACTATGAAGTTGGCTTAACCTTAAATTTTTAAAAAGTTTTTCTGTTTTACTTTTCTAGCTGATGTACAATGTTTTTAGATTTAGGGATAAAACAGCATTCTCTTATTCTAAGAAATAGAACATTATTTGAGTAATTGGATGTTTTATTTTTTTCTTATAAAGTAAAATATTTTTATTGAAATATTTACCATGAGAATTCACAAAGTTATTTTTCCTTTCATATGCATTTTTAAAAGGTTTGCTTTGCTTTTCAGTGAGATTTTATGATAGCTAACTTTCCTACAAAATTTGGTAACCACTTTTATTGTGAAAGTCAGTGAGAAATGAGGTTAACTCTACAGTGATGTGCAAAGAATATTCTTAGGTGATGGAAATGTTCTGTGTCTGTGCTGTCCAATTAGTATGTCAACCACAGGTCACATGTGACCATTGAATGCTAGAATTTCATTTTGAATTTAGTTTAAATTTTCATTCAATATAGCCATAAACAGGAAAGTAGTTCTAGAAAGTTAAGGTTAAGGGCACATGTTTTTCTCCTGTAAGGCTCTATGGAGGGTTAATTTTCCATTGTTAACAGAATCACCTGATTTAGTTTTAAATAGTATTCTCTAAAATACCTTATCTATTATAGAAACAAAAAAACCACCAGATTTTGAGTTGGATGGATGAGTATGGGAAAGAGCAGGAGAGAAATCGATGGTCTTGGAATTTAAATATTTCAGGAGCCCATTGTTTTCAGTGCTTTGTGGTGTATTTTAGGAGCAGAGAGAGGGCAGAGCTGGTGCTTCTCTGCTTCCTCCTCCGTGTGCTGTAGAGGTCTGAGGTGGCGTGCGAGGTTCATCGTGGGGACTCAGCAGAAGTAAAGAAGCTTTGGCTTATAGTTTCCATCATGAAACAGGCAGTCCATTTAGACCTAGGCCAAATGGTCATCCTGACACTGTGCAGGACACATTGTGTGCGGGACACGTGGCAGTTATCCCAGGGTGAGGGTGTGTCCTCACACAGCCCCAGATGCTTAGTGCCTCAGGGGAGCGAGTGGACAGGTGGGTGAGGGACAGTACTTGGCTTTTATCTTTTTACAGATCCTTCTGTTTATGTTACTCGTTTGGTACATTTGGTCTATTTTGGGGAAATTGTTTTGGTTGCCCTGAAGATGGGTGGCTTCTCCCTGTCTCCCTCCTTCCCACCTTTTTGTTTTCCTCTTCTCTTTTTCCCTCTTTCCCTCTCTTCCTTCAAAATACAGTCCCAGGGATCAGCCAGCTTTGTTTATTTTTAGCACGGTTATCTTTGAGCTTGACAAGAATCAAAAATTAATTTGTAGTTCTAGATGGGATCAGAAGTTAATTACAGGAGAGGATTGAAATCCAACTTCCTACAGAAATTTCTTACAGGAGCATGTGCTGCACACTTTACTGTTGTGCTTTTTGACTGACTTTGTTGGATGGTTCTCACATCTGTAGCTTTTTAGCTTCTGTACAATCATGTCTGCCTGTTGAGCACACTGCTGCAGCTTGACCCCACACCTGATGAAGTTTTCTTCTCATTTGCGTAGGTTGCACAGAGCATTGAGGATCACCATCAAGAAGTGATTGGTTTCTGCAGAGAGAACGGTTTCCATGGCTTGGTTGCATATGACTCTGATTATGCACTGTGCAACATCCCCTACTATTTCAGTGCTCATGCCCTAAAACTGAGCCGGAACGGGAAAAGTTGTATTTACCTATCTCCATAATGTTAATTTGGTTTTTTTTCCAAAAAACTCTACCATAATCCCTTTTATGCTTCTAATGGTTTTTATTTAGTGCATTGGTTTCTTGGGTTCTATTTCCTGGCTGAGGTTATTGGGTCAAAGAGCATGAACATTTTACGGCTCTTGAAGTATATTGCCTGCTTTACAATGCCTGAATCCAAATCGTTTTCCTATTTTTGCTGCTCTGTTAGGTAGGTGGAGCAGTGTGAAAATTTTATTTTATTTTATAAGGGAGTTGCTATGCCATGAGCATTTTAGTATTTTAAATATTTCATCAGTGCTTGCATGTTTTGGGTGCACATCTCAAATTTAAGGGAACCAAGGAATAGGCTCTGCGTTAGTGCTCTCTACTTCATTTTTTGGTGTAGCTGATAATGTGCTGCTTTTGTTCTTAAGTGTAGGTTCATGTATCCTATATGGGCTGAAAAACTAATTTTGTGACTAAACTCACTTAAACTTTTGGAAAAATAACATTTCTAAACCACAAATGTTAGCACATGCTCACTATGAAAATTAGACATTTAAACCTTTGGCATAAATTGTGTTTGTAATAGAAGAAAATGTGCTGTGGTGTTAGCACTGTTAGGTTTTCCCCTCATTTTTAGGACACTCACTACTTTAAAAGGCAAACAACAAACATGAACTATCTTACCTTGTTTCCAACACCTACATTTTAAGTAAGTGTGTAAATGTCTTTAAAAATTCCCTTAGACAAATTCCTTATGTGGATACCCCGAAAGTTTGAAATCATGTTTTAATTAAGATTTTGTATATTACTTTCTCTTACATAAAGATAACTTTCCAAGTGGTAATCATCTGTCTGTCACTTTCTGTCTGCATTGTGTGGTTATTTTTTTACTCTTCTCTTCTGCCCACTTCCCTTTCTTGTGCTTTTAGTGGGCCTGTCTCAAGCTACTTTAATATCCAGCTCTAATTTGCTGAAAGTTTGTAAGAATTGTGTTTGAATATAGGTAAATATATTTCATAGTGAGGCACTCCTGCGACTAGAATCCATGATTATAATGGGATTTGGGACTGTTCTGGACACACAGGCCCACTTCTGAAAGCTGTGTGGTCTGCAGCAAAGTTATTGTGATTGTTCTGTTTGTATTTTGTAGAGGTGAGCAGCTTGATCTAGGCCTGTCTGAGATGAATTATATTGTGGGTTATTTTTATAAATTCCAAGTTATCAGAAAAATTTTTATAAGTATTCCAAAATAGTTTTACACAATTAAAAATTATTGTGAGGGAGTCACAATTTTTTATATATTATTTTGTGGTAGCGTTTCACGTTTTATTATATAACAATCAACAAAATTCTGATTTCACAAGTTGTCTTTGTTTATTTGGATATAACCTCAAATACAGATTCTCAGGGAACTCTTATGTTTTTGGGGGATTTGAAGCATTAAAACGGATCTTCCAAATATATCTTCAAGTATTAAACTATAAAATGTTATTTCTTCTGAAGTTTAAAGTGAGTGTGTGAGTGGCACACCATATGGAAAGTTCCATATTTGCTTAAACGCTATGCACACTAACTTCAGCATATTAATTGACTTTCAGTGAATGTGAAAATTATATGCTCTTAGGATGTGGATGTCTTAGCTTATTTGCAATGTGTAAGAGTATTTGTTTATCTTATTTAAGAAACATTGAATACATTTCATGGGAGATAATGCCAATTCATACTTTCCTAGCTAATTATTTTGTGAAATTTTGAAATAAATGGAAAGCAACATCAATTGTAATGTTTCATCAAATTAATTTAGGGCTTAGAATCTCTTAAAAGTTTAGGTAGGTTATAGGTAAGCTCTTAATTGGGTGGGCTTTTTTATTTTAGATTTTGTAGAAGTTTCAGTGTCCTCAAATGAGAAAGCTTATTTTTCTTTTCCCTAATGTAATAGAAAGTATAGCTATGTAAGTTATTTTGTTTTAGGAGAGTTGAGTGGAATATTCATTTAAGTATTTGACCCAGGTTTTCACAGAGACTACTACTGATGTTGGAATTGACTTAATATTTTTTCAAATTAAAGCTTCAAAAAAAATCTCAGACACTTCATACTTCACAGTAAATTATATGCGAATAACACATCTGATTAAATCATCTCTACATTAAGAGGTTGTATAACTTTGTTATACAATCACAGTTATTTAGGAAATTATTGCTTTTAGGTTATGTTGAGATAACTAGCATACTAAAGATGTTAGTGTATCAGGCATTCAAGTACTACCGTGAAAGTAGAATATGCCTCCAAACATGTAGTTTCTCAATTGAATACGGCTCTTGTGACATGGCACTGGCAATAGGATGGACAGCTTAATGGAGCTCATGTGCATTGTCACAGGGTGTGATTTGTCTCATGTTTGTGAGTGGTCATGGAGATTATGGGAGGAGGGTGTTGATTCACGTTATTTAACTAGAGCTGTTTCATGAACAAATGAAAATTTGAATCTAGTTGGCATTTGGCATCCTGGCATTATCAGACTGACCTTTTTCAAACTGGTATTTATTTTTAATACTGTGCTGGGAAGTTGCTTAGGTTTTATGTAGTCCTTAGTTTGAATGCTGTTGGAACTGTACTGGAAATTCATGTACTTGAGGCAGCTGCAAGGAGTCTCTGCCTGCTGTATGTTGCTTTCTGTTAAAAGATGAAATATTCTCAATTTTTCTTTGGAAGCTTTGTGTGGTATATTGACAAACAAACAAAGATAATCTACTATAGATGACAACATGCAGTGATTTTAAGTTTCTCTGTGTCACTTATGAGATTGCTTTTTATGTTATCCATGTTTATGTTCTAGGAAATCACATTCTCCCTGATGAAGATCTGGCTTCCTTTCATTGGAGTTTACTTGGTCCAGAACATCCACTAGCTTCACTTAAGGTACAGATTTCACTTCATTTCCAGCATTCCTAATAATCAACTATTGATTTAGCCATTACTTTAATAATATAAATTATGCCCATATAAGAAAGAAACATGCGGGCCGAGCCCGTGGCGCACTCGGGAGAGTGCGGCGCTGGGAGCGAAGCGACGCTCCCGCCGCAGGTTCGGATCCTATATAGAAACGGCCGGTGCGCTCACTGGCTGAGCGCGGTGTGGGCGACACCACACCAAGAGTTGCGATCCCCTTACCGGTCACGAAAAAGACAAAAAAAAAAAAAAGAAAAGAAAGAAAGAAAGAAACATGCTACAAAATTAGCAATATCATGTTTTCCCCTGATTTCAAGATCTTACTGCCTTAAAAAACAAACAACCCATCCCATCCCACCTTCCTTTGTTCCCAACACCTATATGTTAGGTAAATTTATATGTCCTTGAAAATTCCCTTTGAGGAATTCTTAGGTAGGAGGAAACTTTTGGGCTAAGTTTTTATATATTTTCTTACTTAAAAAATTACTTTTTTTCAATAGGTAATGTAATTATTTGTCACTTAGATCAACATATTTTAGCATATGTTGGTAAGTTTTGTAACTTCATTACTGATTTTCTACAATTTAATGCTTTTTGGATGATGGGGGAGACCCAAACTCATTAGAGAAATGGTCTATTTGTAGTGTCGTATTAACACTTAATATGTTTTCTTGTCTTTCTCCCTTTGAGTCCCTTCCTGTGTGTGGTAGTAATGAACATCAGAGAAGAGGCACTTAACTCTCATTTTCTGCGTGGGAAGGTTTGCGTGTTTTTGTGAGCATAGCAGTAATGAGTGGGATTGGTGTGTGCCGCTAGGACACTTGGATTTGTTAGTGACTCCTGTTACTGTAATTATGATTTGGTAGGTGCACATGCCTCTCCTGACTTGGGGAATTGGGAATACGGGGACTTAGACTTTGTATCTGCTTCCAGCTCTGGGACTGGCTTCCTCACAGTGAAGGGAGGAGGTTCAAAGGAGTGGTTTCTGCAGGCACACTGTCCTGTACAGTTCTGAACTCTGTCAGATGCCCTCCCTCCATAAACAGTGTCAGTTAGTTTCAACTTGAAGTTTTTCTTCCTACATTTTAATTTACACTTTGGTGATTCCTGAGGTTCATGTCGAATTCTTTTCCCACTTGTCATTTTGTTGCTTGCTGTTAAAAACTTTTCTTTTTCATCTCTTACTACTGTGTTGTAAAATGTTTTCCTTTTCACTCGTATAGTTCTTGGTATGGGCTGTTCTCAATTTCTGTTCAAAAGTTAATTTTTTCTCCTTTTGTTAGAAATGACTTGGGGTTTTTTTATTATTATTATTTTTGGTCCTTTAAGGAGAAAAGCCTCCTATTTGCTATTTCCCTCCTGAATGATTTCACGAATGAAGTGATCTGTAATGTTGATCCTAAGCTCCTTATGATACCTGATTGCAGTGCAGACTGGGAAAGTGCCGTCTGTAATCAGCTGGACTTCAGAGTATCGCATCTGTGCTCCTTAGATTTGTTAAGCATTACACTTTTAGAAATTGATGGGGGCTGGCCCATGGCTCACTTGGGTGAGCGTGGTGCTGACAACACCAAGTCAAAGGTTAAGATCCCCTTACTGGTCATCTTTAAAAAAAAAAAAAAAAAGAAATTGAGACACAAATGAAGGTGTGTTTCTTAGAAGATTTTTAATATATGATTCAAAATCCTCTGTATGTTGGCAACACTGAATTTTTATTTTTATTTACTTATTTCGTGAATAAGTAGCGTTCCTGGACTCATCTTTTACGCATGTGTCTTTACCCACCTCACTACGTGCCTTACATGCATTCACTGTGAGTTTTTGACTCTCCAGTGTCATTGAGCCAAGGGTATCAGTTAGAAACTACTAGGTTGTCCCTTACTGTGCACAGCTGTGATTATGCTAAGAGAACAGCCTGTCTGCTTTGGGGCTCTGTGGGCTAAGAAGTATGAGAAGAACCTGGAATGGTCAGGGAGGACAGATAAGGTGATTAAATCATTGGATATTATCTGCAAAGAGGAAAGCTAGAAAGGAACAGCGTTCTGTTTCGTGCTGCTTTATTCTTCAGCAGCTCACGCTTATTACTAAATTTTGAATGCGGTGCTGGACATACTTAGAACCTAAAAGTGCGTGAAGGTAATAGGCAATGGGAAGTAAGGTGGTTAGTCAAGTTTTAAGCTTTTTCATATTTCAGTGTCACCATTAAGAGCTGTTAGTAAGGTGGGCATCAAACTTCTTAGACTTAGAAGAAGTAAAGAATATTTCTTTTGTGTTCAGAACACTGAGAGGCCGTTTCATGTAATGGGTACAATTTTAGGACATGGTGGGGGAGGTATCTTTAAGGTGCAAGCAACTCTGTAATGAAGGAAAGAAAATAGAGTTATGTGTTACCCCTGTCCTCCAAGGGCCTGGCTGTTGAGGTCCCACACTGCAGTCCTGGAGGTCCCAGAGGCTGGGCTGGAGCGTGGGGCCTGCAGGACAGGGAGCCTGGCAGCAGCAGGAGGCTGAGCGGCTGGGCCAGGGTGGCAAGAGCCCAGACCTGAAGCTGCATGTTCCTCACGTTGCTTCAGGTATGTTATTCTGTTTCTTTGGCTGTAAAAATTTAGGAGAATATTTCACTTATCTATAATATGGTGAGGGATCCTCACTTATTTTAACTTTTTTTGATGGAAATATTTCTTAAAAGAGTTGTATATTTAATAAGCAAGATAAATTGAATATCCTTTTAATGTGATTTTTGGCTCTGTAATAATTTTGAAGATCCATATTGCATTTACAATAATGAATAGTATTGGCCTCTTGAATACGCCCCCAACTCCCTGTTTTGCCATGGGCTGCTGTGCTCATTTGGTTTACTTCAGTGTGGCAGAGTGTTCTAGAAGAGAAGGGGATGGCCACAGGCAGCCTGGGACTCAAAAAGCTGAGCCTGGAGAGCACAGGCCTTGGAGTCCACGGGCCTGACTTCTGCGTATAGCCGGTTTGGTTCCTCCTGTCCCCGGGGCTCGTCTGGCCACTGTGCCTGGGTATGAGGACAAGCAAACTGGTGGGTGCTCAGCGGAGGGGGCGTGAGACTGTGGTGGACAGTCCTGCTGCACGTGCTGAATGAGAGCTTTTCCTTAGTGTGCATTTTGGGTTTTTTATTGTTCTGTGACTTTGTGTACTAATCAGTTAAGGGAAGTTTTTATTTTGGGTAGGCATTTTTTTTTTAAATGTTTTATAGGTGTTTGCTGGCTTTAATTTTTAAAAAATATAAATTCTTTTTTCCTCTGGCTTTCTTCTATTTATTTTAATGGTTTTGTGTTCCTTAACTTCATATTCAGTTTCACGTATTTTGAGCTTCTGTCTGTCATTTGTTTTGTGACCTCCAAATATTCCTGGCCACCGAGTCCTTGAGTCCCTTCCGCCGTCCTTGTCTTGGACACCCCAGCTTGCAGGTTCTTGCTGCCTTTTCCTCTGCCCAGGCTGGGCCCTCATCTGCGGCCCTCCCCCTCTCCTGTGGCCCTCCCCTTCATCTGTGTGACCTCTCCTGCGCTTGCCCCGGAGCACTCACTTTCTTCTGCATCTTCCCAGGGGCTCCCTCCAACTCCTAGCCCTGGCATTTCTTCCTTTTTGATTTAAATATCTTTTAGTGTTTATAACCTTACCACTCTGATTCACTTTTCTTTTTTTTTGTAATCTTCCTTTACCAGCATTATCTTTCCCTGGGGCAGCTACACTGAGGGCAGTCTATCAGGCCATATCAGGAAGAGTTTGTTTTAAATTGCCTCAAATTTTACCCAAGGGTATGGAATTGGGGACTGGACCTCTCTCCCACAACCAGGCACAACATGCCAGCAACTCGGATCCTACCCAGGGACCCAGGGCAAGGAGAAGGTGAATGGTCCTCTCTCCCACAACCAGGCACACCATGCCAGTGCTTCAGGGCCCGCCCAGGGACCCAAGGCATGGAGAAGGGGACTGGACCTCTCTCCCACAACCAGGCACACCAAGCCAGTGCTTTGGGTCCCACCCAGTGACCCGAGGCATGGAGCCAGGAACCAGACCCTCCTCCCACAACAAGGCACACCATGCCAGTACCTGGGGGCCCATCCAGGGACCCGAGGCAAGGAGAAGGGGACTGGACCTCTCTCCCACAACCAGGGACACCGTTGCCAGCACCTCAGGGCCCACCTGGCCCAGAGGCATGCAGAAGGGGACTGGACCCTCCTCCCACACCAGGCACAAAATGCCAGCACCTCGGGGCCCACCTAGGGACCCGGGACATGGAGAAGGGGACTGGACCCCTCTCCCACAGCCAGGCACATTGCGCCAGAGCCTTGGGGCCTGCCCAGGGACCAGAGGCATGGAGAAGGAGACCAAACACACCCCACAACCAGGCATACCGCCAGTGCCAAGGAACATGCCAAAAACAGCACCCCCATGTGGGTGGCCCACTACAGCCACCACAATAACCATGGCTGCTGCAAAAGCTGCTAGATACCATAGCCACCACGCAGATGGTCTGCCAACCACTGGAGTGCATTCACACAAGAAGAGTCTCCAGCAGAGACAAAGAAAAGAAGAAGATGTCTTTTTCCACAAAACCCATTTCAGAGTGACCGAAGAAGCATCTGCTCTATGATAATATTGGGGGACCTGATCACACCTCTCAGCATTGGACAGATCGTCTAGACAACAAGTTAACAGAGTAACCATTATTCTTTCAGAAGGAGAGAAGAAATCTAGGGCAATTAGAGGGGGGCAGGGGGAGGGAATGGAGGAAGGGGAGAGGTTGGACAAGGGTCATAAAGAATAATTACGATTTGTAACAATATATATACTAATAATATTGACTTAATCAACATATCTTGGTGTTCAACCTCCAAAATATGTATAATTGATTTTGATTCAATAAATAAAATAAAATAAAATAAACCAACCAGATTTTACCCAAGGATATCTATAACTCTATTTTTTATGTGTTATTGTCTTCAACCAAAAGCTACTGAGTAATACTTTTTAAAAAAAAAGTGCCCTTTAGGGACAGAATATGGCAGTTGGTCCAGGGTAGCAAGGAGGGTGTGCTTTGTCAGGGTTTGCAGAAGCCTGGAATAGGCAGATGGTGGCTGTCAGCCTTCCCTTCCAGTCATGGGGCTGCATCACCTTCGTGGTGGGACAGCAGCACACACCACAGTGAGCCAGTCTGGTAGTAGGTAGCTCAGGGCCCTTTGGGACAGAGACAGACTGGACCAGCTCTTCTTTCTCAGGCTTCCCAGATGGACGACTTGGATGGCTGCTGCCCCTGCTGCTCGGGGTCCAGCCAGCTTGCAGGCCTAGTGACACCACGACTGGTCCCTCTCTGCTTCGCTGTGGCTAGAGGGGCCTGGCGGACCTCAGAGAATAGCAGCATCACTTCAGTCACTTTGAGGTTTTATTGTGTATAAGATATACTAGGTAACCTTACTGGAGCTAGGTTGATAATCAGATGGCTTTCTCTTTCTGAAGAAATTGTTAGGTACCAATTGCTTTTTTTAAACAAAGGTGACCAGTAAGGGGATCTTAACCTTTGACTTGGTGTTGTCAGCACCACGCTCAGCCAGTGAGCAAACCGGCCATCCCTGTATAGGATCTGAACCCGGGACCTTGGTGTTATCAGCACCACACTCTCCCGAGTGAGCCACAGGCCGGCCTTGTTAGGTACCAATTGTAAACAAATAGACAGATGAGCTTCATTTGTTTCTGAGTTTTACTTTTTTCCTCATAGCAGGAGGGGGGTGGTTTTGGCTCTATGAACTTTCCAAAGGAGTAATTCCTAGTACATACTAATGTTAACTGAAATTAACTTAATATATTTCATTCCCAATAAGTCATCCTATAGTTAGTAAGAGCTAAGAAAAACTTCGTAAAATCTAAGTTCTTTTTAGGCTCAAGAGAAAATAACTTTAGGGCCTGAAAGATAAGAGATTAAAATTCTTTTTTTTTTCTTTTGTACATGTATTAGTCCATTTCTGTTGCTTATAATAAAATACACAAAACTGGGTGATTTATAAAGAAAATAAAATTTATTTGGTTACAGTTTTGGAGGCTGAGAAGTCCACAGTGCAGGGAACCCATCTGGTGAGGGTCTTGGTGGTGGAGGGTATCACACTGGGAAATGGTGGAGCAGAGGGAGAGAGAGTTCCTTATGCATACTCCTTTTAAAGCCCTCAGAACTACTCCCCTGACTGCTATTCTTAATCCATTCACTACGTATGTACGGTCCTACAATCTAATCATCTCTTCAGGGCCCCACCTTGCAATTACCATAATAGGATTTCCCACCCTCAACAGTTGTAACAGGACTTAAGCTTTAGTGAGGTTGGGGGTAGGTATCCAGTCGACAGCAGTACATGGCCTGAATATGGGAAAAAATAGGGACTGACAAGATGAGATGGTTTGGCTAAACCTTCTGATCTTATTAGTTAATCTTTATATTTTTTATATCTCTTTTCCATTTTTATTTTAACTAGAAGCCCATGTTGTCTCTTTAAAAGCATCTTTTTTTTTTTCCTGATTACAAAAAATAATATGAAAAAATTCAAGCAGTACAGGACTGTGTAATGTGAAATGAAAGTTTCTTGTAATCTCACTTCTGGGAGATAACCTCTTCTAACAGATTGATATTCAGTCCTCCAGAATTAAAAAAAAATTTACAGCCTGCTAATATTTGTCAGTATAATTGCCATCATCATGGGTATTAGCTACATGTTCTTAGTGGTTAATGTAAACTTTTAGTATACAGATTCACTGTACTGGACTTTCAGCCTTTAAGTTTTGAAAACATGTTTAGTAAGAAATTTAGTCTTTGCTCATTTAAAATTGATATGTGGAATTGTTAAATGGAATTCATTTTAAATACAAAACTGAACTCAGAAGATTTTCTGCTTGTTTATATCTTCCAGTCAGAGCTTCCTTCTCTTGCTTGTTTTAAAATAAAGGTGGAAAGCATGCAGTTTTGAGGAATCTGTTGGGACTCAAGTCTAGCTTCTCTGCTTTATTTTCCAGGTTAGGAGGGGACCCTGGAGCACAGGAGTGGGCACGGGTTGTGGCAGGAGGCTTGTGCTCCTTGCTTGTTACAGGATTGTTTTCTGTTTTGCTCCTCCTATGGAGCAGGTGGCCCTGCCAAGCAGCATTCTTCCTGAGTGACCTGGCACTGACAGTCCTGCCAGTAGGAGCAGGGGGCCAGCGAGGGGAAGATTCGTACAGGCCGAATGGGCTCAGGAAGATGCAGTGTTGGTGGTGCTGGCACCTCTGACACCTCTGGGAGAGAGACCAGGAGTAAAGCAAGCAAAAGGGGGCTCAGTGGAGTGCTTTTGCTGTCTCTGCTTAGACCTGGAATGTGCTAGTTTTATTTTCAGTAAGCAGTGTAACATCATTCTTAAAAACAAGTGTGTGGACATTTTCTAGCTTATTTCCTATCCTGTGAGTCCATAACCTCGGCCCTGTTCCTGACCAGGCCTGAACACTCATGACAACGCTTCTGTGAAATAAGACTCTTAACTCTGCTTTCTAATCCTAGTCCCCTGCTGACCCCCTCCGCTACAGGCAGATGACACAGATGCTGTCATCACACTCTAAATGCATACCGAAGGCTCCAGGGCAGCTTCAACCTAGAGAATGTCACCCTTCTTAAGACCAGGCCACGGGTTGCCTGAGGGCCGCGCCCCGCCCC